>NW_025409241.1:0-46129 GCF_002201575.2 Neomonachus schauinslandi
ACTCAAACCTTCGACCTGGACTTGCAGCATCTGCTGGGGGAGGTGCAGCAGGAAGCAGGGGGAAAGAGCAGAGTCCCTAGTCAGGCTCTGGGGGGCTTCTTGGCTGGAGGGGAGGGGCACAGCATGGCCACTGAGGGACCATTGCCCCGACCTGTGCCCCCAGGGGGATGGGCCAGATGCTTCCTGGGGCCCCTGCCAGCCCCAACATTCTGTGTGGGTCCCTGACCCCGTGTTGGGGGCAGCTGGAGCAAAGGGTCTGGGCTCAGGGATGAGGCTGGGCAGGGGCCTTGGGGTCGGCAGCATCTCTGAGCTAAGCCCTGGGTGGGGGCGACTGGGAAGAGGGGGCTGGTGGCCGCTGGGGACAGGCCCGGGGGTCAGTGTGCCCAGCAGGGGTCCTGGGCCAGGGCAGCAGGAAGGAAGCCAGAGGGGCAGGACTCCACACCCTGGGCTGGGAGTCAGAGCCTGGGTGGGTTCTGATTTCGGGTCTGACCCGCTGTGTGACCTTGGGCAAGTCACATGGCCTCTCTGGGCCTCAGCTGTCTCATCCGCACGGTGGGGATAACCATTCCTGCCCTGGATGTGGGGCTGCTGAGAGGACTGACGGAGGTCCAGGCGGGAAGCACCGGCCAGGAAGGTCTCAGGAGCACAGGGGGCCAGGCCTGGCCCTGCTCCACCTGCCTCTGCTGCCAGCCTCCTGGTGATTGGCCAGGCCCTGGCGTCCCCGCCCCTGAGAGCCCAGCTGATTGGAGGAGGCGGAGCCTTTGTGCAAAAGAGGCTGCTCCCTCCCTGCCCCCCCTGCTCCCCCAAGGCCACCAGCCCTGGGGCCTCACACGTGCTGGCTTGTCTCCCCAGGAACGGCCGGACCCTGTAAAACATTGGCTTTATTGTCTAAATGCAGGACCTCTCTGGCTGTGTTTCCCCAGGACCCGTGCTGCTCCCCCCGCCCCACCACGACCCTCCCCTCCTCTCCCCACCTCCCCACCAGCCCTGTGACGCTGGGCAAGTCCTTCACGTCTCTGAGCCTCAGTCTCCTCCTCTGTTGAATGGGGATACGCATGCCTACCTCATGGATTTGTCCTGCTCATGGACACAGCCCTGTGGTCCTTAAACACGCGTTTCTGGGGGGCCTCCTGGGTGCCAGCCCTGTTCTGGGAGCTGAGGACAGGGAGGTGGGCAGTGGAGACGAGGCTCTGCTTTCTCAGAGTTCCCTTGGGTGGGTCAAGTTGTACTGCACTGAGGACCTGGCTGGAAAGTAGTCCGTGAAGTTGCTGAGAGCCATGACAACGCAGAGTGGACAAGTGACTCACTCAGGGGCACATGGAAGCACCGAGCCAGGGTGGCCCTGAGCATGCAGGTGCCTCCGTGCTGCAATGGTACCTACCATGAAGCCCCGCTGACTTCCGCACCCCACGGCCTGGTGAGCTCTCCCCCTTCTCTGGGAACATCCAGCTCCCGTGCCAAGCATCTCCTGGTCACGGGAGGTCCGGCCCTGCTGGCTCCTTTTGTCTCCATGGGGCTGGCCAGAGGATCTTAGACCAGCCAGATCAGGGTCGCCTGTCAGGTCCCCCGTGTTCCTGTTTCCCTCCACCCTCTCCTAGCCTCAGAACAAGTCAGACGCTCTCCCTGCTCCTTGTCCTGTAGCCAGCCAGTGAGTGCCTCCCCCTTGCCATTCTGATAAGCAAATTTGTAATTATTATAATTATCACCTGAAGAGTCGGGTTCCTGCCATAGACAATTAAAATGAGATTCAGCGCTGCTTTGTCTCTCTCCTTTCAGCTGGAATCGGATGGTGAAATACGTAGCACACTTGGAAACAAGAGTTAGGGGAGACCAGTGAGGGGAGAAAGGAGTCTGGTGGGTGGGGGATGAATGTGGATGTGACGGCGTGTCCGGGACGAGGACCCCCACGTGTGTGTGTGTGCACGCACGCGCCTGTGCATATGAATGCATGAATGCACCTGAGCGTGTGCATAGGTGTGTGTGCTTCTGAGCATGCTCAGTGAGGGAAAGGGGGGGTGGGGTGACAAGATGCAGGCAGGACACGGGAGGTGGGGTCTGGTGACTGATAATGGTGTAAGGCTACTTGGTGAGTAGGTAATGGGGGTGCAGGTGCAGGTCTGTCCCTGGAGGTGTCAGCAGGGGCCCTGGAGGCCAGGGGTCCCCTACTTCCTGGTCATCAATTTCCCCTCTCCGAGCCTCCTTTTGCTCACCTGCAAACCGGGCACAGTGACGGTTCCTCCCGCACAGGACCATCAGATGTCAGAATTAAGTGCAATGGGCCACGAATTCAGCATGCACAGGGTGAGTGTTCAGGGAGGGTTAGTTATTAGTACTCACCCAGGGTGGCAGCAAGGGGGACAGTGTGGTGACCACACAGGTGACAGGGTATGACCATGGGTGATGAGGTCCTGAGGTGTCAGGGCCCAGCCCTCAGGCCTCTGGTACTTGGCTTGGCTGGGGACCTGCTGTGCTCCTCAGAGACCTGCCCATCCCCCAGGGGGTGGGCAGGGTCTGCATCTGGCCCCAGGTATCATCATGGGACCAACTTGTGGAGTGGGAGCTCACTGGGGAGTGCGCACAGGGCTGCTTGGCCCCAGGCACCTGAGCCAGTCCTGAGCTGAGCCACCCTCTGAAGTGATGGGTGGGCAGTACTGGAGGAGGCCACAGGGAAGCCTGAGGACCCTTACTTACGGGCTGAGTGAAGAGAAACTTCTGGAGCAGATCTGAGGTAGAAGGTAAGAGGAGAAAAGGTACCCTGAGACCTGTCAAGCTCTCATTCTACACCCCACTCAGATCTAGCCAGGGACCTCTAGGCTCCAGTATCCCCCAGTGGGAGCTTAAGACCCCACAGGCCTGCCAGATCTCACCTAGGCCCTGGGGGGGGGGGAGCCTTCATGCCCCTCTTCTTCTCTAAGGGGTTGGAGCTGAGGAGAGAGTGTGAGCAGGGCAGGCAGCCCCTCCCTTCATGTGAGGCTAGGAATTCAATTTGCATTTTAGGTCAACCACTTGCAAGATGAGATTCTGGGTTTGTTTCTCAGCAATCTCAGCCCTGTGGCTATAGGAGGTAACAGTCTCTTCAGGCAGACTAGAAGATTTCATGTCATTTATAAGGCACTTGTGCTGGGAATTAGAATCCCTGAGCTCATTCTTTTCTTTTCCCACTTTGTCCAGTGACATTAGGTGCAACCATCCAATCTCATTATATTTATTAGTTTAACAAGACTGTTCAAATGTATCTTATACGTGGTCACTCAGATCCTTGCTTTTTATAAGTGCTCAGTTAGGATTATCCAATGGTGATATTTTGCGTATTTCTATTGCCAGATCACACCACGGACTATCAGTGCTATCTTTACTAATGACTAGAGTCATTAGTGTCTTCGATCAGATTAGAAAGCCAATTCCAGAAACCCCAAAATTAACTCAGAAAATAATTTGTCCTTAAGATTCTGCTCCTCTAGAACCACTCTCAATACCAAAACATGCATTAGTCAGGGTTCTCTAGAGAAACAGAACCAATGGGATGTGTTTATATAGCAAGAAAGAAAATTGTTAGCAGGAGTTATGGAGACTGCAAATCCAGATCTGCAGTGTGGGCCAGGCAGAGACGCAGGATAGCCCATGATGCAGGTGGAGTCTGAAAGTATTATCTGGGGTAGATGTAAGAATGTAAGCCTATAGCAATAAACAAAGTTAAAAAAAAAAAAAAAAAAGCTTCAGGGCTTTGTTTTGTTTTAGCAAATCCCAGGCACTCATAGGAAAAATCAAGGAGATTCCTCCTGAGAGAGCATCCTTGAGGTTCAGGCTAGGGAAGGGGTGCTTCCTACTGCAAAAATCCACCCAGACCAATTTTCTCTAAGGACCATAAACCTTAATCTGCAGGGCAAAGAGAAACAAAAACTGTTGCCTTAGGGCACTGGTGGAAATCCACTGCAACTGAAGAAAGGAAAGAGGATAAAAATAAGTACTAGCTGTGGGGAGGGGCAGGAATGTATGCTTAAGATAGGCAGCTGGAGGCAGAAACACTTGTGAAGTCCACACCTGAAGACACAAGGCCCTAGTACTTGCCTAAGACTGAAAATTAATCACATCAGAAATATACCCTCTCACACTCCTCCCACACTGGCTAACAAGCACTGAGTAAAAATAACAATGGAATATGTCTAGGAGAGCTTTAAAAGACAGATCATCTGTATAGTGCAGCACAAAGGAAAGACCCAAAGTCAGGGACCTGGGGAGCAGACATTGGAAACTAACCTCTGAAAAACCAGCCCAAACCCTAAATACAAGGTGTCACTAGATGAATTTGAAGGCTGTGGTATACTGAGAATAACCATAGCAACTACCGGACCTCAAACTAAGCCCCACTCCTGACTAGATTAACACCTACTTCCACACAAAAGTCTAGCAGAAGAAAAGGTGTGCATATCTCCAAGCATGAAAAAACATTTACCTCAGAATTTATCATCCTAAAAAAGATGTCCAGCTTTCAACAAAAAATTATGAGGCAGATAAAAAGGCACAGAAAAAACTACCAAAAAAAGAGACAAAGCAATCATCAATGCCAAACTTAGCTCTGACACAGATGTTGGAACTATCAGACAGGGAATTTTAAATTACTGTGATTAATATATTAAAGTTTCTAATGAAAAGGCTGACAATATGCAAGATCAAATGACTAGTTTCAGCAGAGAAGGAAACTCTAAGAAAATATCAAGTGGAAATGCTAAAAAGCAAAAACACAGTAACAGAAATGAGACATATCTCCCATGGGCTCATTGGTAGACTTGAAATAGCTGAGAAAAGAATGAGTGAACTTATAGATAAGTCAATGAATTACCCAACTGAAACAAAAAGGAAGGAAGGAAGGAAAGAAAGAAGGAAGGAAGGAAGGAAGGAGAGACAAAAAACAGAACAGAACATCCAAGAATTGTGGGGCAATATCAAATAGTATAATATACAAGCAATTGCAATCCCAGAAGGACAACAGAGGAAAACGAGCAAAAGAAATATTTGAAGAAATAATATCCAAAAATTATCCAAAGTGAATGACATACACCAAACTACAGGTCCAAGAAGCTCAGAGAACATCAAACAGAATCAAATTCAAAAATTAAAAAATAAAAGAATATATAAACAAAACAAAAAATATAGGCAAATAAATTCAAATTCAAATAGCTGAAAACCAAAAACAAAGAGAAACTCCTAAAGAGAGCCAAAGAAATAAGACATATATACAGAGGCAACAGGATAAGAATGACAGCAGACCTCTTGTCAGAAAACATGCAAACAAGAAGACAATGGAATGGTAACTTAAAGGTGCTGGAAAAATAACATATAGAAAGGTGTCAACTTCAAATTCTATACCCAGTGAAAATATCTTTGGAAATAAATATTTTCTAAGACAAACAAAAACTTAAGAACTTTATTGCTAGTAGACCTACTCTGATTAAAAAATATTTAAGTTCCTCAGGCAAAAGGAATTTATCAGTATAATCTCAGAACTACACAAATAAAGAGTATCATAAATGAAATAAATGAAGACATAATTAATTTTCTTTGTTATTTCAATTGTTCTAAAACATAAATGTCTAAAGAAAAATAGTAACCATGTACCATGTGGTTGTAGCATATGGGACATCGAAATATATGACAAAAATAGTACAAAGGGTAAGAGGTAGGAATTGGGAATATATTGTTTTCATGTCATACAATTCATGAAGTGGTATGTTATTTTAAGATAGTCTCAGATTAATTGAAATGTATGTTATAAACACTATGGTAACCACTAAATTTTTTTTTGAAAGAAGGTAATAGAATAGATAAAATGGAATCATCAAAAATGTCACTTAACTCAAGAGAAGACAGGAGAGGAAAAAAGAAACAACAAATGGAACAAATTAGGAAGCAGTTAACAAGATGATGGATTTCAAACCAACCCACATCAATCATCACCATAAATGTGAAGAAACTAAGCCCGCAAGTTAAAATGTAGTTTCAGGTTGAATTAAAAAATCAAGACTGAACCATATGTTGTCCACAATAAACTCTCTCTAAACATAAAAGCATCAGGTGCTCAACAGTAAGAGGATGTAGAAAGAAATATCTTGCAAACACTAACTAAAAGAAAGCTGGAGTGGCTATATTAATATCAGAAAAAAATAGACTTCAGAACAAGAAATATCATCAGATATAAAGAGGAACATTACATCATGATATGTGGGACAATTCTCCAAGAAGACCTAGCAATCCTAAGTGTATGCACCTAACAAAAGAACCTTAAAATATTTAAGGAAAAATCAGATAGAACTGAAAGTTGAAATAGACAAGTTCACAGTTATAGTTGGAAATGTCAACACACCTCTGTCTGTAATTGATAGATTGAAAAAGCAGAAATCTGTAAGGATATAACCTGAAGAACATTATCAACTAAATTGACCTTGCTGACCTATATAGACCCCTCTGCCCAGCAACAGCAGAATACATTCTTAAGTGCACATGGACACTTCATCAATATAAATCATATTCTCGACCATAAAACACACTCAAAAGAATAGTAAAACAATATAAATTATATTCTCAAATGAGAATAGAATTAAACTAGAAATCAAGCATGGAAATGCAATTGGGAAATGACCAAATATTTGGAAATTAAAAAATATATGGGTCAGAAAGGAAATCTTAAAGGAAATAGAAAAAAATTTTTGAATAAAGAGAAAATAAAAATAAGGCAGATCAAAATTTGGAGGACATAGCTGTATTTAGAGAGAAATTTATAGCACTAAATGTATGTATTCATCTGCTCAGGCCATCATAACAAAATGCCACAGACTGTGTGGTATAAACAACAGAAACTTATTTTCTTACAGTTCTGGAGGCTGGAAATCCAAGATCAGGATGTTGGCAGAGTTAGTTTCTCATGAGACTTTTATTCCTGACTTGTAGACGGCCACCTTCTTGCTGTGTCCTTATGTGGCCTTTCCTTTGTGCACACACACACTTGGTTTATCTTCCTCTCCTTAAAAGGACACCAGTTCTGGGACACCTAGGTGGCTTAGTTGGTTAAGCATCCAACTCTTGATTTCAGCTCAGGTCATGATCTCAGGGTCATGAGATCAAGCCCCACATTGAGGCCCCCGTTGTTATGATTCTGTCCCTCCTCCCACTCCCACTCACACTCTCGCTCTCTGTGTCAAAAAAATAAATAAATAAAATAAGGACACCAGTTCTATTGGAGAAGGACCTCATCCTTATGACTTCATTCCCAATCTTAATTACCTTCTTAAAGACCCTATCTCCAAATATAGTCAGTTTGGGGGTTAGAGCAAAAACATACAGACTTGGGGGGAGGGGCATATAATTCAGTATACAACATTTCAGTACAAAACTAGAGAAAAACCAGCAAATTAAACTCAAACACACAGAAGGAAACAAATGATAGAGATAAATGATAGAGATTCATTGTCTGCATATCAAAATCAAAGACATTGGAAAGAAAATCATAGACTAATATCCCATATGAACATAGATGCAAAAATTTTAAACAAAATTTTAGCAATTATAATTCAATGATAATATAAAAAAGATAATACCTCATGACCAAATGGGGTTAATCTGAGGACTGAAAGGTTGGTTTAAAAAAATAGAGCCTACTGGGTATGAAGTATATGGGATTTTCCATACTATTTTCACAAATTTTCTGTAAATCTAAAACTATTCTAAAATGAAAAGTTTATTTTTTTAAAATGAGCTGAAACTTTAAAAACTGAATGAATTATTGATGCACACTACAATATGGATATATCACATAATAATTATGCAGATTGAAAGAACCCAGACCAAAAAGAGGACATTCTAAATGATTCCATTTACATATAATTCTATATAATCTATAGTAACAACAAGCAGATGAGTGGTTGGCACAAGGGAGAGATTACCAAGAGGTAAAAGGAACCCAGTTGGGGGGTGATGGTTACATTCATGATCTTGATTGTGGTGATTATTTTATAGGTGTATAAGTTTGTCAAAACTTATCCAATTGTATGTTTTTATATGTGTAGTTTATTGTAAGTCCATCACACTTCAATAAAAATGTTTTTTTAAAAAAAGCTTATCAATTTCTATGCTCTAAATATAACTGGTTTATTGTAAGTCAATTATACTTCAGTAAGGCAGTTAAAAATCAGTAAATAAAGCCTACTCTGCAGTTTGTGCTTTCCCTCGGTAAGTCCCACTCTCTGCCCACATCAGGTAATCTTGAACAGGTGTGGTATACTGTCATCTCCCTGAGGATGTTAGGATTGGATTTTTATGGAGATTGGTACTTTCAGTAATTTTCCAGTAAAGGCAGGTGTTTCCTGTGAGATGCATATATTTGCAGGGTTCCTGTTGGGCCCTTTGCAGGTAAACTCTGCCTTTACCTGTCCCAAGGACTCTGCAGGTAAACTCTGCCTTCACCTGTCCCAAGGACTCTGGATAGGCTCAAGGCATGGCTGCCTTGGTGACCATGGACCCTGCCTCTGCTGAACCTTTGGAAATGTTAATAACATTTCATCCCCAGCACAACCCTGCAACATTACTCCCATTTTACAGACAATGAAACTAAGGACGGAAGAGGTGAGGGAACACATCTGAGGTTCACAGCTAGGTCAAGGTAGAGGTAGGACTCCAACCATGATTCCATCAGGGAGGGACTGCTGGAACTTAGCACACCCTATCTCCACGCCCACCCCCACCACCTTACATAGATACATTATCTAAGGTAAAGCAGTATGTTTGCTATTACAAGAGCAAGCCCTGGCTTCCCCCCAAGATGTGCCCCACTCAAAGTCTTCCCCAGTGATTGATTTCAAGGGAGCCTTGCTCCAAAACCTGGACTCCTCTCCAAGTTGTCCTGGGCTTGGACTTCACAGGTGGACCTCCAAAGACCTCGTTCATGGAGGCTTGCTCTTGTGGCATCCCTGGATGACTTGAGAGTGGAGCTTACGGAGGGGTGATGGCCCCATTGTTTCCCAGGTGCACTGAGAACCTAACCTAAGAACCAATGATTTGAAGGTGATGGTTGGAGGCCATCTCTGAGGACAGGTGGTTGCTCAACAAGCCTAGAGCATATTCCACTCAGGATCTCTTTGAACTGTTTTCTCTTTGACCTCCTTAGGACCACCTTGGGGAAACCAAGGCAGCCACCCCAGTTGTCTCTCATTTCCAACCCAGAGGGCATATTTAGGGTCCTGGCCCTTTTAATGAACTCTGTCCCCATCCCTTCTCCACGGACCAGTGAGCAGGAAATGTGGAGGCACAGACTACCAGGCTCCCAGTCCTGCTCGAGTGGGGGGAGGAAGCAGGACAGAGTTTGCACCTTCAATTTGCTGTAGGACACAGGTACAATGAGGTAAATTGCAGCTCATCAGACACTGAGCAACCTTAATTCTGTTCAGCTGTGAGTTCTGCATTGGCTGCACCTGGACCGTTATTTCAACTCTTCATCTTGTTCTCCTTGAACTGAGAAAAAAGAGATCTACATCCCACTCTGATTGGATTCTAGCATCAGTGGAAACTCTGAAGGGAGCATCACTGGTGGGAGCTGGATGTTCCTGGAAGTCATGTAAACTAGAGCAGCTAAAAAGCATAATCATTCCTATTTATGGAACTTCACGTCACCCTGCATACCCACACCAGCTACCTCATTTCACCAGTGCCCCACAGCCACGCTCTGGGACTTGTGTCCTACTCCACTGCCTCCTGGCTGTGGGACTTTCCCTTCCCTGAGCTTCAGTTTCCTTATCTGCAAAATGGGGATCATAAGAGCACCTCCCTCCAAGTCATGCTGAGGATTCAGTGAGATAACCCTCGTAGAGTGCCTGGCACAGGGCTCTTCACCAAAGGTGGCAGGTGTCACCCAGGACTGGGGTATCTGAAGGGACCTTTTAGACCATGAAGTTCTGGATCCACAGGAGGGTTGTGATTCCTACAACTATCGTTCATCCTGGGTGGACTTTCCAGAATCCCACATAGGAGCCCACAGCTGTCCCACCCCTGATCCCCTACCATCTTGTGTCTCTCTGTCCAGCATTGACGAGGGCAGGTCTGGCCTGAACTCAGTCTGCAGAAATGGATTCTCTGTGCTCATAAAAGCTGAGGATTCACCTGAGGATCATAGAAAACGATTTTCTTTTCCACTTCATGATGGGAGCATAGACCTGGCAGGGTCCTGCTTTGTGCCTCTACGAACAATTCAGGCTGCACACACCCTCCCCCACTCCCTCCTCATCAGTGAGGGGCTCATCGCTGCCAATTTGGGAAAATGAAGCCAAGCCTTTTAAGACACATTATATAGAAAGCAGTTCCCACTGTACAACTCCTTCCCTTCTCTTCTTCCTTTTCTTGAAATGACAAAATCTATTGTTCACTCTTCTTCTGTCTTGGGAAAGACCCGGAAAGGAAATGAATCTATAAAATTCATGAATGCCTGGAAGTTGTGACTCTTAAAATTGTACTTATTTGCAACATGAAATACCACTGAGTGTGAGTGTGCAAACCCAGGCAATTTCATGGTGCAGGTTAAATTGTTTGCTGTAGATCTGTCTGTAAGTACCTGCTCCTAACTGGTGCCCATGGCTTCCATTGCAAGCTGTGATGCTCAGGATGGTGAGGCAGGTCTGGCTGGTTCTGCCAGTCCTCCCTCAGCCCTGTCAGGAGGCCCAGAAAGGCGCCACCTGTACCTTCTCCCCTGGTTAGGTGGACTCAGGAGGAGGCAGGGGCAAGGGGGATGTGGTTTTGTTTTGAACACTCATCCCCGCGCCCAGACCCCTTTTCTTGCCAACTCTATCTTCGAGGCTCCATGGTCCAGCTATGGTCCCATTTCTTGACCTTTGTATGTGGCCTTGGCATTGAGCCTATGAGTCTTACTTTCTTAACGGTTTGCTCCAGCCTCTTGGGTCCTTCCCACAGCAGAACCAGGTAGATGGCCCAGCAAGTGGAGTAGGGGGCTAGATGGGGGCTAGATGTCATACCGTCCTCAAACCTGGGCAAGACAGACCCCTGGCCTCAGCCCTGCCCTTTAAAGGACTCCATTCTGGCCCTCTCTGGCTGTGCCTCTCCCCATGGAACATGGAATCTGCATGGCTGTCTGACCTGGGTCCCTCTCCCATTTTTGCTTGCAGTTTGTTTACCTAGGACGCCAGAAATCCCTGCTCAGATGGACTGGACCCCACTTTCTGAGCCAAGTGAGCCTCTTCCGTGGATCTGTCCTCTTGAGGGTGGATTGTGGTGTGGGGTAAGCACCCCAGGCCTGAGGGGTACCAAGGGGTGGCTGCTTGCAGAGGCTGGGGGAAGCACTCGGATGCACCCACATGCATGTATGAGGCTTCTGGTATCCGGGGGTGGGAAGACGAGGAGCAACCAAGAGCCAGTTTCCCCTGTGCCTCTGAGAGTGAGGTCCCCCGAGCTGGTGGCTCAGTTCAAAGAGCTCAGGGGACAGGCCTTGTGGAAAGAGTGGGAGAACTTTCCAGTGAGTTTCTCTGGCTCTCTGCTTAATGGTGGTAAGAGAAAGAAATTCTGGAGGGACTTGAGTCTGGGACCCAACCCCCACCACAGTGCCACTGGAATCTGGAAGAGCTACATGCCCCAGGCACTGGGTCTGTGCTAAGGCTGTGGTCTGTGCTAGGCTGCCTCGTGGGTTCCCAGCGAGACTAATAAGCAGTACAAGGGCAGATGCTTTAAAATATCCTGGGGCTGGGGAGACAGATACTCATCACACAAGCAAACCACAGCAGGAACCAATCAGTAACTGCTTCCGGTTAGCTGGACCAATCAGATGAATTCATCTGTTCGGCCAATCACATGTTGAGTGCCACCATGAGTTCCTATTAAGAGACAGGTGGGCTGGCATTGGTGGTGCCTCCAGGTTCCCAAAGACCTAGGACCTCCAGGGGGGTCTCCCCACCTCCCCCAGCAGGGGGCACGTCCTACCTAACACACAGAGGACAAAAGGGCCTCCTGTTGGGTGGCCCACTTTAGAGGCATGCAGGGGAAGGGCTCTTGCCTGACACTCAGTGGCACTTTGATACCCTGGCTTCACCAGGCCCCTGATGATGTCAAAACATTATGATCTTCCTGGGAGAAGTAATGAGTGGAACCAAGTGGAATTAAGTATAGGCCTGAAATGGGACGTGGGTTCCTGAATGTGTCGCTGGGATGCCAGCATCCCTGCCGACTTTACCACTCACTAGAGGGGACATGGGCATTTGGGGGAGAAAGTACCTGTCATGTCTTCCCGGGAATGCTGCCTCTGGGTGTCTGTCTCACTCAGCAACCCTAAGGACCTTCGGCTTTGTTTATTCATTCCCTCACTCATCCATTCCCTTTGCTTTGCTTCTATTTTGTACTAGGCACCGTGCACAGGATGCTTCCTGCCCTCACTGAGCTCATATTCTAAGGAGGTGGCAGAGAGAACTCGACAAACAGATGAGTATATAAATGGAAACTGGGATGTGCACAAATAAGAGAAGGAATGAGACAATACTCAAGAGAGAACAACAGAATCTGATTTGTCAAGAAAGCCTTCCCTGAGGAAACATCGGAACTGAGACCAGACCAGTCAGAAGGAGCCAGCAGGCTAAAAGGAAGGGGAAGAGCTTTCTCGGTGGCAGGAACCGCCTGTGCAGAGGCCCTGAGGCAGGGAGGAGCCTGGGCATCCCAGGAATAGGCTGCCACCATGCCCAGGAAGAGCCTGGGAACCTGCAAGGACCAAGTCAGGTGGAACCACGTGGGCTGTCCCAAAGTCCAGTGGCTTATCCGAGGGCAGTAGGGGCCGTGGGAGCCGTGGAAGCTGGGTTGTCATGCCAGGGATTTGTGTTGTGAAAAGCTCTGTGACTGGGCGCCTGGGTGGCTCAGTCTGCTAAGCGACTGCCTTCGGCTCAGGTCGTGATCCCAGGGTCCTGGGATCGAGTCCCGCTCAGTCTCCCTGCTCAGCAGGGAGTCTGCTCCTCCCTCTGCCCCTCTTCCCCTCCCTGGCTTGTGCTCTTTCTCTCACTCACTCTCACTCTCTCTCAAATAAATAAAATCTTTGGGGAAAAAAAAAAGTTCTGTGATCTGCACCATGGAGAGTGAAGGGGGAGGGGCAGGAAAGGAGAAGTCTGTTCCAGGAAGAAGGAGCACACAGGTCAGGCCTGAGGGGCAGGACTTGTTCCAGGAACTTCTGGGAGCAGCCAGGGAGGAGGAGATGCAGAGGCTGAGCATGGGGGATTTGGGTGGGACCAGGCTCCTTCCCAAACTGGCAGGAGGCAGTACGTGTGGGGAGGGAGGGGCTGGTGGGGATTAAGTGGCCTTGGGGGGGTGAAAATGCTGGGAAGACCCACTTGTGGATACTCAATCACCCACTCATGCTTTCACAGCCCAGCTAGCTCAGGGCAGCAGTAGCTGATGTAGGAAAGACATTCGGGTCCGAAGCTGACGGCCAAGAAAGAATTCTTGAGACATCTTTGGTGCAAAAAGGTGGTTTTATTAAAGCACGGGGACAGGACCCGTGGGCAGAAGGAGCTGCACCCGGATCATGAGGAGGGGCCCATTGCATACTTTCAAGTTGGGAGGGGGTTAGAGATAACAAAGTCTCCCAGGTATTTTGGAAACAAGGTTTCCAGGATCCTGAGGGGCTAGCTATTGTTTGGGAAAGGTCATTTATTACTGTTTAGTAAAAACTCAGTCATGAGACTCTTCAGATGTCTATCGGTGGGTCATATGCTTGGAGGATGATTGCCAACATGTATCTTGGGGGGTAGACATAAAGGAAGTTTCCAAAGGAATTTTTATATGTTAAAATAGACTTATAGGATCCTGGGGCAGGGGTGGGGGGGATGGGGGGATGTGAGGCTAGGATTGCCTCTTGCCCTTACCAAAGTATTATTTGGAGGCAACTGAGTCCCTAGAGGAATGTCACTCTGCCTGTTTCAAGGACTTGTCAGTGGGCTGTAAATAGTAAGGAAATTTAATAATTTTTCTTCTGCCTTTGTTTCCCACATCAGTACAATGGGAGTCGATTTAGAAGGTGTAAAAGTTGGAGGATACACAGCTGGACCTGGGGAAATTGTTTGCCTTGGCCTCGGTTCAGAATCCTGCCTACAGGGACATGGAGGATGGGAGCTGAACCCACACAGAGTAGGATGCACGTGTGAGTGGGCAGGGGGAGGCAGCTCCCTGGTCTCCCAGACGAGGAAAGGAGGGAAAGAGGGATCCAGCAGGGGTGAGGTTTGTCCTCAGTGCTTGGCCCAGGGGTCAGGTCCTTGGCACTCAGGAGCCAGGCCCTCCTGGGGAGCCTGAGGCAGAGGCCCAGAGTATAGGGCCACACACTAGGGAGTGGGACAGGCCCACAGAGCATCACACCCAGCGCAGCACCCCTGTTTTCATCCTCCACCTACACAAGGGGTTCAGGCAGCCAGGGTGCTCTCTACCCTGAGCTGGAGACTCAGAGCCTCCAGGTCAAGTGTCTGAATGACATCAGGTGGGGCTCATGGGCAGGAGACCGGGCTGAAATCCTGAAAGACTGCCCTGAGGAAGGGGCCTCTGAGTACAATCAGAGGTTAAGCAGGAAGTTTTCAGAGGTGGGAGAATGTTCTCTTTAGAAGTCATGCCAGAAGCAGGAGGGGCCACAGGGAAGACACATTACAGCATTGTTTTGGTTGCAGGTAGGCAATAAGCAGCGCATGTCCTGCTTGGGACTAGGGTCTTTAGTTCTTACTACAGAACGTTTATATTTATTATATCCGGCCTTTCTGGTTTTGGGGGACAGCAGCCCACTCTGGCTGACATAAACAAAATGCAGATTCGTTGAAGAGGTACTGGGTATCCAGGGGCTGAGATGAAGGCCGGGAACGGGCTGGCAGTGGCAAACCCAGAAAATGTTCTCCTGGTCTGTGTCCCTGTTTCCGTCTGAGAAGCTTTTTTTTTTTTTCTTGCTTCGTCTCCCAGATAAGTGCCCTCTGTCCCTCAGCCCACCTGGAAGAACAAGGCCGCACTTAGCCCCCAAGCATACAAAAGAGGAGTCTTACCTTTTCACATCCACCTCCCAAATCCCAGGACGGTGCCATTGGCCCAGGTTGGAACAAAACTTCTGTCCAGAGTGCGGGTCCCTATCCACACATATGGCAGATTCTGAAATGACCAGGCGAACAGGTGGGAGAGAGAGGAAGAGAAAGGTTTCAGAAAGCTGGTTAGGGGCTGAGCTTTGCTAGTGCTGCAGTTCATCTTCCACAACCTTATTTCAAGGACAAGAGAGGTTAGGTCACCTGCCAGACAGCGAACAGGTAATCAAATCAGCACTAAACCCCAGACCTAATCGAGTGGACAGGGATAAGGCACCTGTCATCTCTGTCATTGGTTTCCTTTGACTGTTTTGATGATGCTGGATTTGGGGCAGGATTTAGTTTCTAGAGGAATCTTCCCAACTCAGCAGTCCCAAAATTCCAGGGAAGAATATAGACAAGTCAGGGTGGGCTCTTCTTTGTGGCTCCTGGGGGTCGTGCTGCTCACTCAATGACCTAGTTACATGGAGGTAGGAAGGGCAGGGGGCCTGAGTCCCAAGGAGCAGGATGTGTGTCTTCTAGGACCAAATCGCAGCCAGCTTTTCAGGGAAGGGAAGCAGGGGATAAGTTTGTGTGCTGTGGGCACATATGAGCTGTGTGGCCTCAGGCAAGTGACCCAGCTTCTCTGAATCTGTTCCTTCATTTGTGAAACGGGCTTCATCATATATAATAACATATGAACACCATCTACCATATCACCTGGCACATAACTCAGTGTATGTGGTTCCCTTCCCTCATTATCAGACCCCATTAATTCTGATGTCTGCCCTTCCCTGGAACATACTATTTAAGTCCCCACTCTTGATTCACCAAGGTTCAGGAACTGGGTCCATGCTAGAGTGAAACTAACTGGGAGTGGCAAAGGATGCCATGGCAACGAGCATTTCACAGTTGCCCTGGGAACCCTCACTGATGCTCTTGGTGAGGGTGGCGGTGGCCCAAGCCACACAAAAATAGGAGGTGCAGTCCCACTGTATGAGCCAGAGGCTCATACAGCAACATTTCGGGCTGTGACAGGTATGGGGGTGGGGAGCGGTAGGTAGTTCAAGAGAAGGATGGAGATGGGCAGGAGGCCATCACTCTTTTTTTTTTTAATAGACAGATCCCAGTTCGGCACCATGAACAGAACCTGCGTTCTTGGAGAAGCTTCTCAGGGAAGCAGCCTGAGGAGGAGCAGAGAAAGGGGACCTGGTAGCTTTCACACTAATGGCACCACGTAAACCCCAGGTCAGGAAGAATAAACTTCGCCCAGCCTGCAGCATCTAGGAAATACTTTATCAAGACCACTCCATACTTACAAACATGCAGAAAAGCCCATTAGCCTGTCGTGGAGAAAGAACCAGGAAGGAGTCAGGAAGCCAGATTCTCGTCCCTGTCTGAGACCACCGGCTCCCCCCCAAGCCCTTGGGCAAGTCACTCCCTCCAGCGTCAGTGTTTCATCTTTAAAATAAAGATGCTACACCACATGATCCCTGGAGGCTTTTCCAATCAGGACGTTCCATGATATCTAAGGGTCCTACTATGGAAATATGGTTTTTTCCCCTTTCAGCTTTCTGGCCTTATAGACAGGGCCCCTGGTTGTATGACTTTCCAACCCATCAGGACAGCATGGAAGGTCCCCTTGCCCCAGCTGCCTATACCCCTCATTCCCGGCTGCTCTGGCCCCCAGTCTCCAGTGCCTGGCACAAAGACATGGTGTTGGCCAATTTCTGATGAGTGATCAGCGTTCACACCCTCCCCTCCCTTCTTCCCTCTCTCCCTCATCCTCCCTTCCCCTCCCGCATTGCTCCTTGCTCATAGTCTAACACTGCCAAGGCCCTTGGACTTAAAGGCTGAGATATGAGACTCCATCTCACAGGTGGAAATAGTGAGGGCGCCCTGGCCTCAGGGACCACCTCCAGGGACCTACATCCCACCCTGAGGCCCCCTCCAAATAGTAGATCTGCCAGCCTGGAGGGGAGTGACACACTTGTTTCTCCTTTACTCTGCTCAGTGCTCATACGTGGACCCAGCTCTCCCCTCAATACCCTCCCCCACCTTTCCAGGGTCTGCCTCCAGGCAGCTGCGCCCAAGGAGCTTCTTCAGGAACCCCCTTGATCCTCACAGCACCCGAGGAGGTAGAGCATCATGCCCACTTGAAAGATGTGGAAACAGACTGTTCTAGATTTTTGGAGCTGGAAGGTCCCTTAGAAATCATATATCATGTCATTTTATAAATAATGAAACTGAAGCCCAGAGAGGGGAATAGACTTGCCCAAAGTCACACAGCAAGCGAGGGGCGGAGCCAGCACCGGACCCCAGGTTCCCTGATTCCTGGGCCAGCGCCTCTCATTCGGTGTCAGGCAGGATCCCACGAACCAGTCCAGGAAGGTTCTTAGAATCCAGGAGGATTCCCACCCTGCCTGCCCTTCACAAAAATCAGGGGGCAGAGTTGTCCAGGTGCAGACTCATCCCCAGCTCCACCACCAGCATGTGGCATAAACTTGGGTCACCGCATCCCTTCTGCAGCCTTTTTCTCCCTGGATAATGACCATTGGTGGAATGAGGGTGCTGCGTCCGCGTGCCCCAGGCCTCCTGGCTGTGCTCAGAGGGTCTGAAGCGGCCACTTCCGTCCCTTCTAATTGTTCCTCTTGGAATCCTCCATGGATCCATTTGAGACAAATACACTGATTTGTTGAAATGATCATTCCTCAGTGCTCTTCTCATTGGCTGCAAACAGATGGCTCTTCTGGGTGCTTCTGGATGAGACCTGAGTCCAGCTGAGACAAATCCATCCCTCTACAGTGACATTGGCTGGGAGGCAGCCTGGCGGTATGTCAGATGATTGTGGTGTTTCATTGCGTTCCTCTCACTTTTCGTCACCAGAGTTGGAAGCTCCCACTGGGGGGCTCGAGGCTCCGAGGATCTCCCAGCAGGAGGGTGCCCTGGGCTGTGCGGAGCAGTTTGTCCTGCAGGGAAGCGGGGAGGGGGCTGGAGAGCAGAGTGAAGGGCCCCCAGGACTGGGCGGGCCCGTGGCAGTCGATCTGCAGTTGGAGGACAGCTTTGAGAGGACCAGACTGCCCTCCGGGTCGGCCAGAGGGCCCGGATTGCTTTGAGACTCATTTCTCGTTCATTCAATGGTTCACATTCTCACTGTCTCTATAAACCCTTAATAACCGTCTATCTTCCCGGGCACTGTGCTCGGTGGCAGGAACACAGGGACAATGAGATCCTGACTTTACCAAGACGCTCACAGTCTTCACGGGGCATAGCAGGACCTGCTGGGCTCCAGAGAGCACAGGGAGGGAGCACCTTGGAGGTCAGGTGGGGCGGTCCTCCGTCTCCGGGTGTGTACCCCCAAGGCAGACCCTGGGAAAAGAGCTGGGGTTCTGGTGGTTCAACTGGGGCTGCTTCAGGGAGGCCAGCGAGGAAGTGCAAAGCCTGACACGGCAGGGAGACAGGCCACAGGGGGAGCTGAGCGGTTGCCTCTGTGGGTCACGGGGCTCAGTCCCCCTGCGGCCCTCTGAGGAGCTTCGGAGAGACACCTCGGGACCATCGTCCTGGTGGCTGGGGGGCCGGGGCCTGGATCCACCCGCCCTCACCGCCCACAGTGCGAAGGGTTCAGGGCCCTCCACTTGGACGTCGTGCCTGCCCACGGGGGAGCGGGCTTCCGTGTTGCTGGAGAAAGCACGCAGGCAGAGAAGAAGAAGGAAGTGGACGTTTCACTCCCTGGAGGAGTGCCAGGATGGGCCGCTACCAAGGGGACACGGCTGAGGGAGCAGCAACCTCTGCTGTGGTGCTTTTAAAGAGGAGACATCGGAGTGGGGTCTGGAAGCATCGGTGGGCACCGTAGCCAGCAGAGAAGAGCTTGGGGAACAGTTTCTCCAGGCAGCTGGCACAGGGAAGAAGCCCAAGCCAGGCAAGTGTTCACCGGGTGGGCGTGAAGGGGGAGTCGGGGTGTGTGTCAGGAGACTCAGAGATTGTCTCTGAGAGTGAGGGATGTGCAGAGAGGAGCCCCAAACCCCGTCCCTCACAGCCACAGGGCAGGCCGGGGCCCATGTGTGATTGGCCAACAGAATTTGTCCCCTCGCCCTTGGAACACCAGTGTGGAGACCGTCGAGTGCTAGGGAAGAGCGGAGCTACCCTGCTGACCTGGGCCCCACACCTGCCTCTGCACTGGGCTGATTTACTCGGGTCCCTGTCAGTGCAGACCTGGCCCCCGGAGTTTTGTGACCACACTGCGGCGTGAGCAGCGGGTTCCCACTAGCAGGTGTCTCTCCTCTGCTCACACATGGCCCTTACGCACCTGGACTCAGTCATCCCCTCTGCCCCCACTGGGTCCCCCGCCCACAAGCTCTGCAGGAGCCCCCATGCTCCGCGGGCCCCACACCTGCCTGTACCCACCTGCCTCTGTTGGGGAGCCGCTTATTTTTCAAAATTCTCTTGGACATTCTAGTCCCACAAAAAGCAGCTGGCTTCGATATTCACCACGTCCTGCCATGCAGGTCTCTGCATATCCTCTCCCTCCCTGTCTCTCCCTCTGTTTCTCTGTACCTCCCTCTCTCCTCTCTCTCTCTCCTTTCCACCCCACCTCCCACCAACAATACGTCCAGACAATCGGTCCCCTTGAGCAAGGACAGTCATTCAAGCTGCCTGCGGCCGCACCTTGCCCAGTTCAACACTTGTCCAAATCTCTGCACTTGTTCTGCTATAAACAAGGTCCCTTCACGATGGGCCTTTTGTCTTTGCAGGAGGCTGGGGCTGAGGGTGGGGGGTGCTCAGGCGGGGCTGCAGGAGGCTTGGCTGTGGGTGTCATGGCCTTTCTGCCCATAGCCGTGGACTTGAGGGGTGTTACTGACCTCGCAGAGCCTCAGCTTCCTCGTCAGCAAAGGGGGGCGATCACAGCAGCTGCCTTGTCTGGAGGATTCAGGGAAAGGGACAAGGAGCATCAGCACCGTGTCAAGAAATGATGGTACTGGATGGAGGAGAGGATGCCTTCTCGTTTGGTCCTCAGGGCAGCCTGGGAGGCGGGTGTCCTGACGCATCTGGCAAACAGGAACCTGAGGGTCAGCAAGACGAGCTGGGGGGCCTGGGGCACACTTCCTGGTGACAGGAGGCACTGGGACTTGAACGTGCTCTATTCACCCCCAAAGCCCATCCCAATGGCTCAGGTGCGTCCATGGAGGGGACACCTGGCCCCCTGGGATGCTCAGCTGCTGGGGATCCCGGGCCCCCATGATGTGAGGTTGGCCGCTCTTCCTCACTGAGCCCAGGCGGAGGCTGCAGACCACAGCAAGGACAGCTCTCCATCCAAGGGGGCAGATTCGGGACCTTGTGAGCCACCAGGGCACTAGGCTCCTGGTCCTGGAGCTGCTCCCCACTCCCAGGGGGACCTTGGGTGAGAGCAGCCTGATTCTGAGCCCCCTGCATTCCTGGATGAACTGGCGTCCTGCTCGCACGTGGTGTGCTCGCCTCCAAAGGTGAGCCTTCCCGGTCAGGGACTCCCCGAGTTACTGGTGTCGGGGTGGCCATGTCTCTGCTCTGACTCTTGGGTCCGGGCCCTCGAGTAGGACCCCCGATGGCATCCTGACCTCCCTGCCACTTGCTGGACATTTCTCTATGAAATGAATCCCACGGTGCGCCTGGAGCCAGGATTAACTAGCCTTATGAGGGGTCACCTCTGGATATAGTAAAGTTCCCTGAGTTTTACCTGTTACGGGATTCCCCGCTGGATGTGGACACAGAGCTGGACAGGACCACAGGGATTATCTGTTCAACCACTTTGTTTTAAAGCTGGGGAAACAGGGGGGCCTCTGCCTCAGCCCCAGGCCTGGTCTCTGCATCTCCTGCAGCTGCCGGGCTCCCCCTTGCTGCCCGGGGGCTCCCCTGCCCCACCCAGACCCCCACAGCATCACCTGCTCTCGGTTTTCCGACCGGTCACAGAGAGAGCTGATTCTGAGTCTTCACCTTTGGGCGTGAATCATCCTGGAAGCATCGCAAGCACTTTCTGGGGCCTCGCGTCTGTTCTCTCGTCCTCATGAGAAACAGGTTCCGAGTCATTAGTCTGTTCACAAGAAAACCGAGGCCCAGCGGGGTGGGCCCTGCTCAAGGCCACACGGGGCTCCTGGCCCATTTGTCACCGCAACCCGATTCACCTGCCGAGCCTCAGTGAGGCTTTGAGACTCCATTTCCCAGTGGGGGTCATGAGGTCAAGTTCACCAGTTCCCCATCCACATTCTGGCCCCAAATACAGAGGCATTACGGGGTTTCTGCAGGGCTCCCCAGCTTCCTCTTCTGATCACTTAAAATAACAAACTTCATTGTTTTCAAACTTCATTCTTGCCACAAAAAAGTAACACCAAAGGACAAAGAATCTAAAATCCCTAAAATGCACCCCAAGTAACACTTAACATGTCAGGAAGACTCTCTGCCTGGCCCTCGCCTTCACCACTTGCCGCGCCTGATTCACTTCCACCCGCTCTGTCCTGCTGGGCGCGGGGAGGAGGCCTGGACGGACTGTAGTGGGGGTTCCCGGCAGACTGGCTTTCTTGTTCTTGGACCAGCAGGAGGCCCCCCGGGAGTCAGATGGCGGGAGGAGAGGGGGGTCAGGGTCTCTCTTCCCTGCTCTGTCCCCACCTCAACCCGCCGCCTGCGCCCTGCCTGAGACCCCCGCTCCCGGGGCGGCCCCTCCCCGGCTCCCGCTCCCACGGGGCTCCGGGAGCACTGCTTGCTGTCCCCGTCCCGTCAGCTGCGGGGGCTCACGGCTGCCTGGTGCCGCTGCCCTGGGGGTGCCTCCCCTCCCTGTCTGCTCCCTTAACCACGCCGTCACCTCCACAAGCAGCCCCTGCACCAAAGCCTCTGTGTTTGAACCACCCAGGGTGACTGTGCTTCCTGCAGGGGCTCTGACTGATACGTCAGCCCTCCGCGTAAATATCCATCACTGTGGCTTATCCAAACGAGATCTTGCTGCACCTCTTTCCATGGTAATAAATATTGATGTTCACCATCATTTTTTATGATAATTAATATGTATTTAAAGTATTTAAAGTATTTAAAGAGAGCCTGAAGATGCTGAGTAGCCCCTCCAGGACCACAAGGACTGTTTCCACAGGAAAAGCCAAGATTCTGTTAACACAGGAAGGAGAATAGATGCCTCGGGCACAAGCAGTAAATACCATTAAAGAGCAGGACAGCTGCATTGGGTTTTGAAGGATGAATACAAGTTCACCAGATGGAGAAGCATTTGGTCATTCCCAGCAAAGGGAGGAGAATGGTCCAAAGCCAGACAGCACAAATGGGCTCAGAGCAAACTGTTTGGGATCATCCTCAGGTCAAGCCCAGGAGATAAGGTGAATTATTACCCACATGTTTCGGATGGGGAATCTGAGGTTCAGGGAGGTAAAATTTTGTGTCCACCTTGTTACACAAGAAGTGGCCAAGCCAGGATTTAAAGCCTAGTCTGTGTCCCTCCCAAGCCTTGCTCTTTCTCCCGCCCCATTTCCTCTGTCATTGTCACCAGTGAGGCTGATGACTCTCCGCCTGATTGAGTCCACGTGATGGACTCAGGCCTGTCTGCAACGTGACCATGTGTGTTCCCAAGGTGAGCCCGATCAGCGGGGTGGGAGTGCCAACACACCCTGCAATGTAACTTGTTAATAAATTTTCCTACAACAGACCGTCGGGCCCACTGGCTGTCACTGGGGCTTGCAGGGCTGTGCTGTAAGGACTCACCCAGGTCCCCAAATCTCATATTCTGTGGCATTGCCTGGGGGATGAGAGGGACCTGGAGCTTCGAGCAGCACAGGATCTGGTGGGAACTGGGACCTGGGTCTCTTCCTGCTGCAGGGCCAGGCCAAGTCCCCACCAAACCCCAGGGGAACCCTTCTCTTGCTCCACCCCTCCCCCTGCTCACCACCCTCTGCCTGGATCCCTCAGACCTCAGGAAAGGGGGTCATAATTGTATCCTCCTTAGTTCTGTGTCCCAGTGCCTGCAGCATATGGCCCAGAGGATGGTGGAATCATTGCATGAACATCCCTTCCGGGGCCCTGATATCTGGGCTTTCTGCCTCAGCCTGGATTTGCAGGCATCCGGGCTCCCCAGCGGGACTCCTGCGTCCTGGATGCAGGTGCTAGCACAAGGTGACGTCCTGAGAAGGCTGCCCTCCAGGGGCCAGAACTGACCCCCAACTGCCAACCCACCCTCTCTCCCCACCACCTCCTCCCCAGCCCACCCTCTCTCCCCATCACCTCCTCCCCAGGCCACCCTTTCTCCCCATCATCTCCTCCCCAGCCCACCCTCTCTCCCCATCACCTGCCCTGCAGCCCACCCTCTCTCCCCACCACCTCCTCCCAGCCCACCCTCTCTCCCCACCACCTACCCCACAGCCCACCCACTCACCACATGCCCCCAGCCCACCCTCTCTCCCCATCACCTGCCCTGCAGCCCACCTTCTCTCCCCACACTTCCCCCCAACCCACCCTCCACATAGCACAATTATGATTTTTTAAAATGCACATCCCACCAAATCTGTTCAGGGCTTCCTGCCCCCCAGGGCTCCCTCTGGACTCAGGGCCAAGGTCAAATCCTTCTACATGGGCTCCTCAGATCCCTTAGGATACAGTCTCACTGCCTCCTCCATCTTCTCCATCAGGGTCACCCCCAACCCCCACCACCTGCCTGGGCCACACGGACCCACTCACCGTCTTGTTGACCTGTGTGTGTGTCTCTCTCTCTCACTTGCCCTCTCCAGGCCTATTGTACCAGCTGGACCCTCTGCCCTGAGAGCCCTTCCCCCTCCACTGACCATCTACCCCTGGGCCTCCAGGTGTCTACAGGATGTCCTTCATCAGGGAGGCCTGCCCGGACTGTCCAAGCTCCACAGCCCCATGTGCCCATCCCCACCATACAAATGACCACCCAGAACGAAAGGGCCCATTTGTCCTTCTCCCTCCCCACCGAAGACAGAGGTACACCTCACTCCCCTCTGCAGCCCCAGAACCTGGCTTCAGGCCTGTCGCAGTCAGGGGCTTCAGTGCACAGGGGGTAGAGAACACCGGGCTGTCAGAGGACAGAGGGGCAGTGTGCTCTGATGGTTAGAGTCTGTCTGACACCATCCACCACTCATCAGTACCTCCATCTGTTCAGACTGTGGCAAGCAGTAGCTGGGATCCCCTGTTACTTACCTTTGGAGAATGGTTTTGTTTGGCCTAAACCAGCCATGGAATCTCATCTCCTTGGCCAGTGATTAGTCCAGGAGTTGCTGTGTTTCACTCAGTGAAGCAGAAGCAAATCCCTCTTACATGAGTGTTCTAGGAAAGATTTCTTTCTCTGAATAAGAGAGATAGACTCAGTTGGTACAATTCTCTTAGCCTTCCCCCAAACCCTTCCTTCTGCCTGCTATCCAGATATGATATCTGGAGCTACAGCAACCATTTTGTCACCATGAGGCTACAAACCCAAAGACAAGAAGCCACATGTACTAAAGATGGTAGAGCAGAAAGAACCTGAGTCCTATGTGGCATCATGGAATGCTGAACCAGGGCCAGCAGTCACCCACATCTGGACCTTTGTTCAGGTGAAAAAAAACAGACTTATCCAGAGTCTCTCTTACTTGCAGTTAAAAACAGTTGTAACTGATATAGACAGGTCTGGACTCGAGTCTCTTCTTTGCCACTGACTAGCCAGGTGACCTGAGTAAGACAGTTAGCCTGTCCAACCTTTCCAATTTTCTCAAAATGCAGTATCTTCACCTGTTAAAATAGAATTTACAATCCCTGCCTTAAAGGTACATTCCATGAGAAGAGGGGCTGAGTCTGTCTTGTTCCACACAGGGTCTCGTACAAAAGGAAAATTGCTAAATTTATCAAGAACTTACCATGGAACAGGCATCAGTCTCAGCAGTTTGTATGAATGATCTCCTTCAATTCTTCTCACATTCCTATAAGATAGATATTAATATGCCTCTCTGTGTGAATGGGAAAACTGAGGCACAGAGAAGTTAAATCACCTGCCCTGGGACACACAACTGGTAAATGGCAGAGATGAAATATTAACCTGACAGCCAGATACCAGAGCTCACACTCATAATCCATTGTACTATGTTGGCCTAGCATACAGTAGGTGCTCAATAAATGCCTGCTGAATGTTGCATGACAGATTGAGAGAGGTGCTCGAGGACATGGGCTCATAGTCCAGTTCCTTCTATCGCTGCCTTGGCTTGTGAGGGCCCCTGAGGAGACCCTGGAACAAGTGGGCAGCGAGTGGAGCTCCTGAGCCTACTCCCCCACCTCCTTGCCCCAAAGCTGCATCTTCCTGGGGCTCCTGGGACCTCAGGTGCATCTCTGGGCTAGGTCCATTTCACAACTCAGGTACCTTCTTGGTTCTTTCTGTGATTGAGATAACACATTTACTTTTATGTTAACTGTTATTACTTATTGATTTTATCTGCCCTGTCTCAGCCATATCCATTTTTATCTGCTCAAAGTAGAAGCCATTCAGTAGGAGAGTAGAGTATAAAATATTATGACCACAGGCAAGGACCCATATTAATGGTGCCATTGCTTATGAAGGGGGCATGAGAAAGGGCCCACCCATTACTCTGGCCATAAGTGCTGGCCTGAGAGAGCCTGAGAAGGGGGCTGTCATCTGAGCTCCCATCAAGGGGGTGAGGGACTCCTGGGAGGAAGCCACTCGGTGAAGTCCCGGGTCTGGGTCTAGGATGGGAGTATCATCTAGGATAACCAGAGGAAGATGATGGCCCTGAGGGTAACCGCATCCCTGCAAGGTGGGTCTTATCCCCCCTTACAGATGGGAAACTGGGGCCCAGAGAGGGGGACTAGAGCCAAGGTCAGGGTCACTCCCATCTGGGCTCAGATTGTGCACCATCCCTGCACCTGCTGTCATCCTACCCACTGCCTCTGGGCTCTGTGCCCCCTGGATCACTAATGTTACCAAGCACTGCCTCTAGTACCTCTCAAAATGTGCCCTATGGCGTAAGTCCCTCAGTCCTCACAGCACCCTCCGGGAGGGGCCATCAGGGTCCACAGAATGAGGTGTCACCCAGCACTGACCACCAGGTGCCACCTCGGCTGCGTCACTCTGGCGCCTGCGCTCCTAACCCTGAACTTCACTGATGCACCTGCTGTGTCTCTCAGTGTGGCCTCCACCGGCCCCACTGCATTTCCATCAGGAAAAATACACTCTTGCTTCAAGGGCCAAACCAAGTGCCACCTGCTCCGGGAAGCCTTCCCTGATCTCCGCTCCAAGAGCACCCCATCCCAGGGCAGAGTCCCTCTGTGAAAGCATCCACTTCCCCCTTGCTTAGGGTACATCCATGTGTCCTTCTCCCCCTCTAGACCATGGGTCCCCAGAGTGTGGCCAAGGTGGCATCCATCAGCCCTGATGGGGGTCTCGTTGTGTAATAGGAACTGCACGGCCCCGGGGAGGGGGCTGGTTGGGGGTCTGTGGGAAGTGGGGAGAGTAAACCCTGAGCTGCCCCCAGGCTGGGTTGACGGCAGGGGCTGGGGGATGTAAGGGATCTCCTGAGATCTCTTCCATCGTGGGGTTTATAATTCTGTTCTTTCTGCAAAGTGCCCATCCGAGAAGAGCTGCGGGGGGGCTACGGTGGAGGAGAGGTGGCTGCAGGGGTAGCAGGGCCAGACCTTGGAGGAACATACACGTCCGGCTGCACAGCCAAGCCAGGCCAGGCCGGTTCTGGAGCGGGGCAGGCAGACCGCCGCCCACCTGACTGCACCAGGGAAGCTGGGGATGAGAGCGGCACCTCCATGCCCTGCGGCGGGCCCAGTGCCCCGGTCACACAGCTGGGGGGAGGCTGCTAAATGGGAACTGCCGATGGGACCTGGCAGGGAGGCCCCGAGTGGAATCGAGCCCGAGGGTGCAGACCCCGGTCCCGACTAGCTGTCTTGCCATCTAACTGGAAGGCTGTGCATCAGGAGGGGTGAGCAGGACAGCGCTGGCCAGGAAGAGTGGCCATGGGGGTCTCCTACATGAGGAGCTCTGTCCCCAGGGCCGAGAACAGCGTAGGCCAGCAGGAGGACAGCAACCACACAGCCCCCAGGAGGCCCTGGCATGTGTGGACCCTGCAGCTGTGGGTGAGCACTGCACTCAGGCCCCAGGATGCATCTGCCACTGCGAGTGAGTGGCATGCCCAGCATCGGCCGGGCACCAGGGTGTCGGTGGCGGGAGGGCCTGTCCCCCCCAGCTCAGTCTCATTCTGCAGCCCAGCTGGCTAATCCTCCTCAGCTGCTCTGGTCCAGAGGCAGGTGGAGTTTTCCAGGTATGGGCTCTTGTTTGTCCCTCCTCTTTCCAAAGGACGTGGGTCTTCTGTCCTGGGGGAGGCAAAGGGAGGATGCAGGTGGCTGCAGACAGGAGGTGGTGGGAAAGTGGGATTCGTGCTCGGATGGAGAACAGAGAAGCAGGAAGGAAAGAAGCAGTGTGTGACCTACATGTTACTGACTGGCACTTGGATGGGTCACCCCTCCTGACACACGGCCTTCCAGTTGTCACTGGCATGACCTCACGGGGCCCGGTCCCCTCCCCTGTGACCACGCTGTGGCAAGGGCCAACGGGGACACAGCAAAGGGCTATATAGATGGCAAGAGAGCTAGTCGGGACCGGGGTCTGCACCCTCGGGCTCGATTCCACTCGGGGCCTCCCTGCCAGGTCCCATCGGCAGTTCCCATTTAGCAGCCTCCCCCCAGCTGTGTGACCGGGGCACTGGGCCCGCCGCAGGGCATGGAGGTGCCGCTCTCATCCCCAGCTTCCCTGGTGCAGTCAGGTGGGCGGCGGTCTGCCTGCCCCGCTCCAGAACCGGCCTGGCCTGGCTTGGCTGTGCAGCCGGACGTGTATGTTCCTCCAAGGTCTGGCCCTGCTACCCCTGCAGCCACCTCTCCTCCACCGTAGCCCCCCCGCAGCTCTTCTCGGATGGGCACTTTGCAGAAAGAACAGAATTATAAACCCCACGATGGAAGAGATCTCAGGAGATCCCTTACATCCCCCAGCCCCTGCCGTCAACCCAGCCTGGGGGCAGCTCAGGGTTTACTCTCCCCACTTCCCACAGACCCCCAACCAGCCCCCTCCCCGGGGCCGTGCAGTTCCTATTACACAACGAGACCCCCATCAGGGCTGATGGATGCCACCTTGGCCACACTCTGGGGACCCATGGTCTAGAGGGGGAGAAGGACACATGGATGTACCCTAAGCAAGGGGGAAGTGGATGCTTTCACAGAGGGACTCTGCCCTG
Organism: Neomonachus schauinslandi; assembly: GCF_002201575.2. Taxonomy (NCBI): domain Eukaryota; kingdom Metazoa; phylum Chordata; class Mammalia; order Carnivora; family Phocidae; genus Neomonachus; species Neomonachus schauinslandi. Next base: position 28,319 of record NW_025409241.1, read on the forward strand.
GGATGGGGTGCTCTTGGAGCGGAGATCAGGGAAGGCTTCCCGGAGCAGGTGGCACTTGGTTTGGCCCTTGAAGCAAGAGTGTATTTTTCCTGATGGAAATGCAGTGGGGCTGGTGGAGGCTACACTGAGAGACACAGAAGGTGCATCATTAAAGCTCGGGATTAGGAGCTCAGGTGTCAGAGTGACGCAGCCGAGGTGGCACCTGGTGGTCAGTGCTGGGTGACACCTCATTCTGTGGACCCTGATGGCCCCTCCCGGAGGGTGCTGTGAGGACTGAGGGACTTACGCCATAGGGCACATTTTGAGAGGTACTAGAGGCAGTGCTTGGTAACATTAGTGATCCAGGGGGCACAGAGCCCAGAGGCAGTGGGTAGGATGACAGCAGGTGCAGGGATGGTGCACAATCTGAGCCCAGATGGGAGTGACCCTGACCTTGGCTCTAGTCCCCCTCTCTGGGCCCCAGTTTCCCATCTGTAAGGGGGGATAAGACCCACCTTGCAGGGATGCGGTTACCCTCAGGGCCATCATCTTCCTCTGGTTATCCTAGATGATACTCCCATCCTAGACCCAGACCCGGGACTTCACCGAGTGGCTTCCTCCCAGGAGTCCCTCACCCCCTTGATGGGAGCTCAGATGACAGCCCCCTTCTCAGGCTCTCTCAGGCCAGCACTTATGGCCAGAGTAATGGGTGGGCCCTTTCTCATGCCCCCTTCATAAGCAATGGCACCATTAATATGGGTCCTTGCCTGTGGTCATAATATTTTATACTCTACTCTCCTACTGAATGGCTTCTACTTTGAGCAGATAAAAATGGATATGGCTGAGACAGGGCAGATAAAATCAATAAGTAATAACAGTTAACATAAAAGTAAATGTGTTATCTCAATCACAGAAAGAACCAAGAAGGTACCTGAGTTGTGAAATGGACCTAGCCCAGAGATGCACCTGAGGTCCCAGGAGCCCCAGGAAGATGCAGCTTTGGGGCAAGGAGGTGGGGGAGTAGGCTCAGGAGCTCCACTCGCTGCCCACTTGTTCCAGGGTCTCCTCAGGGGCCCTCACAAGCCAAGGCAGCGATAGAAGGAACTGGACTATGAGCCCATGTCCTCGAGCACCTCTCTCAATCTGTCATGCAACATTCAGCAGGCATTTATTGAGCACCTACTGTATGCTAGGCCAACATAGTACAATGGATTATGAGTGTGAGCTCTGGTATCTGGCTGTCAGGTTAATATTTCATCTCTGCCATTTACCAGTTGTGTGTCCCAGGGCAGGTGATTTAACTTCTCTGTGCCTCAGTTTTCCCATTCACACAGAGAGGCATATTAATATCTATCTTATAGGAATGTGAGAAGAATTGAAGGAGATCATTCATACAAACTGCTGAGACTGATGCCTGTTCCATGGTAAGTTCTTGATAAATTTAGCAATTTTCCTTTTGTACGAGACCCTGTGTGGAACAAGACAGACTCAGCCCCTCTTCTCATGGAATGTACCTTTAAGGCAGGGATTGTAAATTCTATTTTAACAGGTGAAGATACTGCATTTTGAGAAAATTGGAAAGGTTGGACAGGCTAACTGTCTTACTCAGGTCACCTGGCTAGTCAGTGGCAAAGAAGAGACTCGAGTCCAGACCTGTCTATATCAGTTACAACTGTTTTTAACTGCAAGTAAGAGAGACTCTGGATAAGTCTGTTTTTTTTCACCTGAACAAAGGTCCAGATGTGGGTGACTGCTGGCCCTGGTTCAGCATTCCATGATGCCACATAGGACTCAGGTTCTTTCTGCTCTACCATCTTTAGTACATGTGGCTTCTTGTCTTTGGGTTTGTAGCCTCATGGTGACAAAATGGTTGCTGTAGCTCCAGATATCATATCTGGATAGCAGGCAGAAGGAAGGGTTTGGGGGAAGGCTAAGAGAATTGTACCAACTGAGTCTATCTCTCTTATTCAGAGAAAGAAATCTTTCCTAGAACACTCATGTAAGAGGGATTTGCTTCTGCTTCACTGAGTGAAACACAGCAACTCCTGGACTAATCACTGGCCAAGGAGATGAGATTCCATGGCTGGTTTAGGCCAAACAAAACCATTCTCCAAAGGTAAGTAACAGGGGATCCCAGCTACTGCTTGCCACAGTCTGAACAGATGGAGGTACTGATGAGTGGTGGATGGTGTCAGACAGACTCTAACCATCAGAGCACACTGCCCCTCTGTCCTCTGACAGCCCGGTGTTCTCTACCCCCTGTGCACTGAAGCCCCTGACTGCGACAGGCCTGAAGCCAGGTTCTGGGGCTGCAGAGGGGAGTGAGGTGTACCTCTGTCTTCGGTGGGGAGGGAGAAGGACAAATGGGCCCTTTCGTTCTGGGTGGTCATTTGTATGGTGGGGATGGGCACATGGGGCTGTGGAGCTTGGACAGTCCGGGCAGGCCTCCCTGATGAAGGACATCCTGTAGACACCTGGAGGCCCAGGGGTAGATGGTCAGTGGAGGGGGAAGGGCTCTCAGGGCAGAGGGTCCAGCTGGTACAATAGGCCTGGAGAGGGCAAGTGAGAGAGAGAGACACACACACAGGTCAACAAGACGGTGAGTGGGTCCGTGTGGCCCAGGCAGGTGGTGGGGGTTGGGGGTGACCCTGATGGAGAAGATGGAGGAGGCAGTGAGACTGTATCCTAAGGGATCTGAGGAGCCCATGTAGAAGGATTTGACCTTGGCCCTGAGTCCAGAGGGAGCCCTGGGGGGCAGGAAGCCCTGAACAGATTTGGTGGGATGTGCATTTTAAAAAATCATAATTGTGCTATGTGGAGGGTGGGTTGGGGGGAAGTGTGGGGAGAGAAGGTGGGCTGCAGGGCAGGTGATGGGGAGAGAGGGTGGGCTGGGGGCATGTGGTGAGTGGGTGGGCTGTGGGGTAGGTGGTGGGGAGAGAGGGTGGGCTGGGAGGAGGTGGTGGGGAGAGAGGGTGGGCTGGGGGGGAGGTGGTGGGGAGAGAGGGTGGGTTGGCAGTTGGGGGTCAGTTCTGGCCCCTGGAGGGCAGCCTTCTCAGGACGTCACCTTGTGCTAGCACCTGCATCCAGGACGCAGGAGTCCCGCTGGGGAGCCCGGATGCCTGCAAATCCAGGCTGAGGCAGAAAGCCCAGATATCAGGGCCCCGGAAGGGATGTTCATGCAATGATTCCACCATCCTCTGGGCCATATGCTGCAGGCACTGGGACACAGAACTAAGGAGGATACAATTATGACCCCCTTTCCTGAGGTCTGAGGGATCCAGGCAGAGGGTGGTGAGCAGGGGGAGGGGTGGAGCAAGAGAAGGGTTCCCCTGGGGTTTGGTGGGGACTTGGCCTGGCCCTGCAGCAGGAAGAGACCCAGGTCCCAGTTCCCACCAGATCCTGTGCTGCTCGAAGCTCCAGGTCCCTCTCATCCCCCAGGCAATGCCACAGAATATGAGATTTGGGGACCTGGGTGAGTCCTTACAGCACAGCCCTGCAAGCCCCAGTGACAGCCAGTGGGCCCGACGGTCTGTTGTAGGAAAATTTATTAACAAGTTACATTGCAGGGTGTGTTGGCACTCCCACCCCGCTGATCGGGCTCACCTTGGGAACACACATGGTCACGTTGCAGACAGGCCTGAGTCCATCACGTGGACTCAATCAGGCGGAGAGTCATCAGCCTCACTGGTGACAATGACAGAGGAAATGGGGCGGGAGAAAGAGCAAGGCTTGGGAGGGACACAGACTAGGCTTTAAATCCTGGCTTGGCCACTTCTTGTGTAACAAGGTGGACACAAAATTTTACCTCCCTGAACCTCAGATTCCCCATCCGAAACATGTGGGTAATAATTCACCTTATCTCCTGGGCTTGACCTGAGGATGATCCCAAACAGTTTGCTCTGAGCCCATTTGTGCTGTCTGGCTTTGGACCATTCTCCTCCCTTTGCTGGGAATGACCAAATGCTTCTCCATCTGGTGAACTTGTATTCATCCTTCAAAACCCAATGCAGCTGTCCTGCTCTTTAATGGTATTTACTGCTTGTGCCCGAGGCATCTATTCTCCTTCCTGTGTTAACAGAATCTTGGCTTTTCCTGTGGAAACAGTCCTTGTGGTCCTGGAGGGGCTACTCAGCATCTTCAGGCTCTCTTTAAATACTTTAAATACTTTAAATACATATTAATTATCATAAAAAATGATGGTGAACATCAATATTTATTACCATGGAAAGAGGTGCAGCAAGATCTCGTTTGGATAAGCCACAGTGATGGATATTTACGCGGAGGGCTGACGTATCAGTCAGAGCCCCTGCAGGAAGCACAGTCACCCTGGGTGGTTCAAACACAGAGGCTTTGGTGCAGGGGCTGCTTGTGGAGGTGACGGCGTGGTTAAGGGAGCAGACAGGGAGGGGAGGCACCCCCAGGGCAGCGGCACCAGGCAGCCGTGAGCCCCCGCAGCTGACGGGACGGGGACAGCAAGCAGTGCTCCCGGAGCCCCGTGGGAGCGGGAGCCGGGGAGGGGCCGCCCCGGGAGCGGGGGTCTCAGGCAGGGCGCAGGCGGCGGGTTGAGGTGGGGACAGAGCAGGGAAGAGAGACCCTGACCCCCCTCTCCTCCCGCCATCTGACTCCCGGGGGGCCTCCTGCTGGTCCAAGAACAAGAAAGCCAGTCTGCCGGGAACCCCCACTACAGTCCGTCCAGGCCTCCTCCCCGCGCCCAGCAGGACAGAGCGGGTGGAAGTGAATCAGGCGCGGCAAGTGGTGAAGGCGAGGGCCAGGCAGAGAGTCTTCCTGACATGTTAAGTGTTACTTGGGGTGCATTTTAGGGATTTTAGATTCTTTGTCCTTTGGTGTTACTTTTTTGTGGCAAGAATGAAGTTTGAAAACAATGAAGTTTGTTATTTTAAGTGATCAGAAGAGGAAGCTGGGGAGCCCTGCAGAAACCCCGTAATGCCTCTGTATTTGGGGCCAGAATGTGGATGGGGAACTGGTGAACTTGACCTCATGACCCCCACTGGGAAATGGAGTCTCAAAGCCTCACTGAGGCTCGGCAGGTGAATCGGGTTGCGGTGACAAATGGGCCAGGAGCCCCGTGTGGCCTTGAGCAGGGCCCACCCCGCTGGGCCTCGGTTTTCTTGTGAACAGACTAATGACTCGGAACCTGTTTCTCATGAGGACGAGAGAACAGACGCGAGGCCCCAGAAAGTGCTTGCGATGCTTCCAGGATGATTCACGCCCAAAGGTGAAGACTCAGAATCAGCTCTCTCTGTGACCGGTCGGAAAACCGAGAGCAGGTGATGCTGTGGGGGTCTGGGTGGGGCAGGGGAGCCCCCGGGCAGCAAGGGGGAGCCCGGCAGCTGCAGGAGATGCAGAGACCAGGCCTGGGGCTGAGGCAGAGGCCCCCCTGTTTCCCCAGCTTTAAAACAAAGTGGTTGAACAGATAATCCCTGTGGTCCTGTCCAGCTCTGTGTCCACATCCAGCGGGGAATCCCGTAACAGGTAAAACTCAGGGAACTTTACTATATCCAGAGGTGACCCCTCATAAGGCTAGTTAATCCTGGCTCCAGGCGCACCGTGGGATTCATTTCATAGAGAAATGTCCAGCAAGTGGCAGGGAGGTCAGGATGCCATCGGGGGTCCTACTCGAGGGCCCGGACCCAAGAGTCAGAGCAGAGACACGGCCACCCCGACACCAGTAACTCGGGGAGTCCCTGACCGGGAAGGCTCACCTTTGGAGGCGAGCACACCACGTGCGAGCAGGACGCCAGTTCATCCAGGAATGCAGGGGGCTCAGAATCAGGCTGCTCTCACCCAAGGTCCCCCTGGGAGTGGGGAGCAGCTCCAGGACCAGGAGCCTAGTGCCCTGGTGGCTCACAAGGTCCCGAATCTGCCCCCTTGGATGGAGAGCTGTCCTTGCTGTGGTCTGCAGCCTCCGCCTGGGCTCAGTGAGGAAGAGCGGCCAACCTCACATCATGGGGGCCCGGGATCCCCAGCAGCTGAGCATCCCAGGGGGCCAGGTGTCCCCTCCATGGACGCACCTGAGCCATTGGGATGGGCTTTGGGGGTGAATAGAGCACGTTCAAGTCCCAGTGCCTCCTGTCACCAGGAAGTGTGCCCCAGGCCCCCCAGCTCGTCTTGCTGACCCTCAGGTTCCTGTTTGCCAGATGCGTCAGGACACCCGCCTCCCAGGCTGCCCTGAGGACCAAACGAGAAGGCATCCTCTCCTCCATCCAGTACCATCATTTCTTGACACGGTGCTGATGCTCCTTGTCCCTTTCCCTGAATCCTCCAGACAAGGCAGCTGCTGTGATCGCCCCCCTTTGCTGACGAGGAAGCTGAGGCTCTGCGAGGTCAGTAACACCCCTCAAGTCCACGGCTATGGGCAGAAAGGCCATGACACCCACAGCCAAGCCTCCTGCAGCCCCGCCTGAGCACCCCCCACCCTCAGCCCCAGCCTCCTGCAAAGACAAAAGGCCCATCGTGAAGGGACCTTGTTTATAGCAGAACAAGTGCAGAGATTTGGACAAGTGTTGAACTGGGCAAGGTGCGGCCGCAGGCAGCTTGAATGACTGTCCTTGCTCAAGGGGACCGATTGTCTGGACGTATTGTTGGTGGGAGGTGGGGTGGAAAGGAGAGAGAGAGAGGAGAGAGGGAGGTACAGAGAAACAGAGGGAGAGACAGGGAGGGAGAGGATATGCAGAGACCTGCATGGCAGGACGTGGTGAATATCGAAGCCAGCTGCTTTTTGTGGGACTAGAATGTCCAAGAGAATTTTGAAAAATAAGCGGCTCCCCAACAGAGGCAGGTGGGTACAGGCAGGTGTGGGGCCCGCGGAGCATGGGGGCTCCTGCAGAGCTTGTGGGCGGGGGACCCAGTGGGGGCAGAGGGGATGACTGAGTCCAGGTGCGTAAGGGCCATGTGTGAGCAGAGGAGAGACACCTGCTAGTGGGAACCCGCTGCTCACGCCGCAGTGTGGTCACAAAACTCCGGGGGCCAGGTCTGCACTGACAGGGACCCGAGTAAATCAGCCCAGTGCAGAGGCAGGTGTGGGGCCCAGGTCAGCAGGGTAGCTCCGCTCTTCCCTAGCACTCGACGGTCTCCACACTGGTGTTCCAAGGGCGAGGGGACAAATTCTGTTGGCCAATCACACATGGGCCCCGGCCTGCCCTGTGGCTGTGAGGGACGGGGTTTGGGGCTCCTCTCTGCACATCCCTCACTCTCAGAGACAATCTCTGAGTCTCCTGACACACACCCCGACTCCCCCTTCACGCCCACCCGGTGAACACTTGCCTGGCTTGGGCTTCTTCCCTGTGCCAGCTGCCTGGAGAAACTGTTCCCCAAGCTCTTCTCTGCTGGCTACGGTGCCCACCGATGCTTCCAGACCCCACTCCGATGTCTCCTCTTTAAAAGCACCACAGCAGAGGTTGCTGCTCCCTCAGCCGTGTCCCCTTGGTAGCGGCCCATCCTGGCACTCCTCCAGGGAGTGAAACGTCCACTTCCTTCTTCTTCTCTGCCTGCGTGCTTTCTCCAGCAACACGGAAGCCCGCTCCCCCGTGGGCAGGCACGACGTCCAAGTGGAGGGCCCTGAACCCTTCGCACTGTGGGCGGTGAGGGCGGGTGGATCCAGGCCCCGGCCCCCCAGCCACCAGGACGATGGTCCCGAGGTGTCTCTCCGAAGCTCCTCAGAGGGCCGCAGGGGGACTGAGCCCCGTGACCCACAGAGGCAACCGCTCAGCTCCCCCTGTGGCCTGTCTCCCTGCCGTGTCAGGCTTTGCACTTCCTCGCTGGCCTCCCTGAAGCAGCCCCAGTTGAACCACCAGAACCCCAGCTCTTTTCCCAGGGTCTGCCTTGGGGGTACACACCCGGAGACGGAGGACCGCCCCACCTGACCTCCAAGGTGCTCCCTCCCTGTGCTCTCTGGAGCCCAGCAGGTCCTGCTATGCCCCGTGAAGACTGTGAGCGTCTTGGTAAAGTCAGGATCTCATTGTCCCTGTGTTCCTGCCACCGAGCACAGTGCCCGGGAAGATAGACGGTTATTAAGGGTTTATAGAGACAGTGAGAATGTGAACCATTGAATGAACGAGAAATGAGTCTCAAAGCAATCCGGGCCCTCTGGCCGACCCGGAGGGCAGTCTGGTCCTCTCAAAGCTGTCCTCCAACTGCAGATCGACTGCCACGGGCCCGCCCAGTCCTGGGGGCCCTTCACTCTGCTCTCCAGCCCCCTCCCCGCTTCCCTGCAGGACAAACTGCTCCGCACAGCCCAGGGCACCCTCCTGCTGGGAGATCCTCGGAGCCTCGAGCCCCCCAGTGGGAGCTTCCAACTCTGGTGACGAAAAGTGAGAGGAACGCAATGAAACACCACAATCATCTGACATACCGCCAGGCTGCCTCCCAGCCAATGTCACTGTAGAGGGATGGATTTGTCTCAGCTGGACTCAGGTCTCATCCAGAAGCACCCAGAAGAGCCATCTGTTTGCAGCCAATGAGAAGAGCACTGAGGAATGATCATTTCAACAAATCAGTGTATTTGTCTCAAATGGATCCATGGAGGATTCCAAGAGGAACAATTAGAAGGGACGGAAGTGGCCGCTTCAGACCCTCTGAGCACAGCCAGGAGGCCTGGGGCACGCGGACGCAGCACCCTCATTCCACCAATGGTCATTATCCAGGGAGAAAAAGGCTGCAGAAGGGATGCGGTGACCCAAGTTTATGCCACATGCTGGTGGTGGAGCTGGGGATGAGTCTGCACCTGGACAACTCTGCCCCCTGATTTTTGTGAAGGGCAGGCAGGGTGGGAATCCTCCTGGATTCTAAGAACCTTCCTGGACTGGTTCGTGGGATCCTGCCTGACACCGAATGAGAGGCGCTGGCCCAGGAATCAGGGAACCTGGGGTCCGGTGCTGGCTCCGCCCCTCGCTTGCTGTGTGACTTTGGGCAAGTCTATTCCCCTCTCTGGGCTTCAGTTTCATTATTTATAAAATGACATGATATATGATTTCTAAGGGACCTTCCAGCTCCAAAAATCTAGAACAGTCTGTTTCCACATCTTTCAAGTGGGCATGATGCTCTACCTCCTCGGGTGCTGTGAGGATCAAGGGGGTTCCTGAAGAAGCTCCTTGGGCGCAGCTGCCTGGAGGCAGACCCTGGAAAGGTGGGGGAGGGTATTGAGGGGAGAGCTGGGTCCACGTATGAGCACTGAGCAGAGTAAAGGAGAAACAAGTGTGTCACTCCCCTCCAGGCTGGCAGATCTACTATTTGGAGGGGGCCTCAGGGTGGGATGTAGGTCCCTGGAGGTGGTCCCTGAGGCCAGGGCGCCCTCACTATTTCCACCTGTGAGATGGAGTCTCATATCTCAGCCTTTAAGTCCAAGGGCCTTGGCAGTGTTAGACTATGAGCAAGGAGCAATGCGGGAGGGGAAGGGAGGATGAGGGAGAGAGGGAAGAAGGGAGGGGAGGGTGTGAACGCTGATCACTCATCAGAAATTGGCCAACACCATGTCTTTGTGCCAGGCACTGGAGACTGGGGGCCAGAGCAGCCGGGAATGAGGGGTATAGGCAGCTGGGGCAAGGGGACCTTCCATGCTGTCCTGATGGGTTGGAAAGTCATACAACCAGGGGCCCTGTCTATAAGGCCAGAAAGCTGAAAGGGGAAAAAACCATATTTCCATAGTAGGACCCTTAGATATCATGGAACGTCCTGATTGGAAAAGCCTCCAGGGATCATGTGGTGTAGCATCTTTATTTTAAAGATGAAACACTGACGCTGGAGGGAGTGACTTGCCCAAGGGCTTGGGGGGGAGCCGGTGGTCTCAGACAGGGACGAGAATCTGGCTTCCTGACTCCTTCCTGGTTCTTTCTCCACGACAGGCTAATGGGCTTTTCTGCATGTTTGTAAGTATGGAGTGGTCTTGATAAAGTATTTCCTAGATGCTGCAGGCTGGGCGAAGTTTATTCTTCCTGACCTGGGGTTTACGTGGTGCCATTAGTGTGAAAGCTACCAGGTCCCCTTTCTCTGCTCCTCCTCAGGCTGCTTCCCTGAGAAGCTTCTCCAAGAACGCAGGTTCTGTTCATGGTGCCGAACTGGGATCTGTCTATTAAAAAAAAAAAGAGTGATGGCCTCCTGCCCATCTCCATCCTTCTCTTGAACTACCTACCGCTCCCCACCCCCATACCTGTCACAGCCCGAAATGTTGCTGTATGAGCCTCTGGCTCATACAGTGGGACTGCACCTCCTATTTTTGTGTGGCTTGGGCCACCGCCACCCTCACCAAGAGCATCAGTGAGGGTTCCCAGGGCAACTGTGAAATGCTCGTTGCCATGGCATCCTTTGCCACTCCCAGTTAGTTTCACTCTAGCATGGACCCAGTTCCTGAACCTTGGTGAATCAAGAGTGGGGACTTAAATAGTATGTTCCAGGGAAGGGCAGACATCAGAATTAATGGGGTCTGATAATGAGGGAAGGGAACCACATACACTGAGTTATGTGCCAGGTGATATGGTAGATGGTGTTCATATGTTATTATATATGATGAAGCCCGTTTCACAAATGAAGGAACAGATTCAGAGAAGCTGGGTCACTTGCCTGAGGCCACACAGCTCATATGTGCCCACAGCACACAAACTTATCCCCTGCTTCCCTTCCCTGAAAAGCTGGCTGCGATTTGGTCCTAGAAGACACACATCCTGCTCCTTGGGACTCAGGCCCCCTGCCCTTCCTACCTCCATGTAACTAGGTCATTGAGTGAGCAGCACGACCCCCAGGAGCCACAAAGAAGAGCCCACCCTGACTTGTCTATATTCTTCCCTGGAATTTTGGGACTGCTGAGTTGGGAAGATTCCTCTAGAAACTAAATCCTGCCCCAAATCCAGCATCATCAAAACAGTCAAAGGAAACCAATGACAGAGATGACAGGTGCCTTATCCCTGTCCACTCGATTAGGTCTGGGGTTTAGTGCTGATTTGATTACCTGTTCGCTGTCTGGCAGGTGACCTAACCTCTCTTGTCCTTGAAATAAGGTTGTGGAAGATGAACTGCAGCACTAGCAAAGCTCAGCCCCTAACCAGCTTTCTGAAACCTTTCTCTTCCTCTCTCTCCCACCTGTTCGCCTGGTCATTTCAGAATCTGCCATATGTGTGGATAGGGACCCGCACTCTGGACAGAAGTTTTGTTCCAACCTGGGCCAATGGCACCGTCCTGGGATTTGGGAGGTGGATGTGAAAAGGTAAGACTCCTCTTTTGTATGCTTGGGGGCTAAGTGCGGCCTTGTTCTTCCAGGTGGGCTGAGGGACAGAGGGCACTTATCTGGGAGACGAAGCAAGAAAAAAAAAAAAAGCTTCTCAGACGGAAACAGGGACACAGACCAGGAGAACATTTTCTGGGTTTGCCACTGCCAGCCCGTTCCCGGCCTTCATCTCAGCCCCTGGATACCCAGTACCTCTTCAACGAATCTGCATTTTGTTTATGTCAGCCAGAGTGGGCTGCTGTCCCCCAAAACCAGAAAGGCCGGATATAATAAATATAAACGTTCTGTAGTAAGAACTAAAGACCCTAGTCCCAAGCAGGACATGCGCTGCTTATTGCCTACCTGCAACCAAAACAATGCTGTAATGTGTCTTCCCTGTGGCCCCTCCTGCTTCTGGCATGACTTCTAAAGAGAACATTCTCCCACCTCTGAAAACTTCCTGCTTAACCTCTGATTGTACTCAGAGGCCCCTTCCTCAGGGCAGTCTTTCAGGATTTCAGCCCGGTCTCCTGCCCATGAGCCCCACCTGATGTCATTCAGACACTTGACCTGGAGGCTCTGAGTCTCCAGCTCAGGGTAGAGAGCACCCTGGCTGCCTGAACCCCTTGTGTAGGTGGAGGATGAAAACAGGGGTGCTGCGCTGGGTGTGATGCTCTGTGGGCCTGTCCCACTCCCTAGTGTGTGGCCCTATACTCTGGGCCTCTGCCTCAGGCTCCCCAGGAGGGCCTGGCTCCTGAGTGCCAAGGACCTGACCCCTGGGCCAAGCACTGAGGACAAACCTCACCCCTGCTGGATCCCTCTTTCCCTCCTTTCCTCGTCTGGGAGACCAGGGAGCTGCCTCCCCCTGCCCACTCACACGTGCATCCTACTCTGTGTGGGTTCAGCTCCCATCCTCCATGTCCCTGTAGGCAGGATTCTGAACCGAGGCCAAGGCAAACAATTTCCCCAGGTCCAGCTGTGTATCCTCCAACTTTTACACCTTCTAAATCGACTCCCATTGTACTGATGTGGGAAACAAAGGCAGAAGAAAAATTATTAAATTTCCTTACTATTTACAGCCCACTGACAAGTCCTTGAAACAGGCAGAGTGACATTCCTCTAGGGACTCAGTTGCCTCCAAATAATACTTTGGTAAGGGCAAGAGGCAATCCTAGCCTCACATCCCCCCATCCCCCCCACCCCTGCCCCAGGATCCTATAAGTCTATTTTAACATATAAAAATTCCTTTGGAAACTTCCTTTATGTCTACCCCCCAAGATACATGTTGGCAATCATCCTCCAAGCATATGACCCACCGATAGACATCTGAAGAGTCTCATGACTGAGTTTTTACTAAACAGTAATAAATGACCTTTCCCAAACAATAGCTAGCCCCTCAGGATCCTGGAAACCTTGTTTCCAAAATACCTGGGAGACTTTGTTATCTCTAACCCCCTCCCAACTTGAAAGTATGCAATGGGCCCCTCCTCATGATCCGGGTGCAGCTCCTTCTGCCCACGGGTCCTGTCCCCGTGCTTTAATAAAACCACCTTTTTGCACCAAAGATGTCTCAAGAATTCTTTCTTGGCCGTCAGCTTCGGACCCGAATGTCTTTCCTACATCAGCTACTGCTGCCCTGAGCTAGCTGGGCTGTGAAAGCATGAGTGGGTGATTGAGTATCCACAAGTGGGTCTTCCCAGCATTTTCACCCCCCCAAGGCCACTTAATCCCCACCAGCCCCTCCCTCCCCACACGTACTGCCTCCTGCCAGTTTGGGAAGGAGCCTGGTCCCACCCAAATCCCCCATGCTCAGCCTCTGCATCTCCTCCTCCCTGGCTGCTCCCAGAAGTTCCTGGAACAAGTCCTGCCCCTCAGGCCTGACCTGTGTGCTCCTTCTTCCTGGAACAGACTTCTCCTTTCCTGCCCCTCCCCCTTCACTCTCCATGGTGCAGATCACAGAACTTTTTTTTTTCCCCAAAGATTTTATTTATTTGAGAGAGAGTGAGAGTGAGTGAGAGAAAGAGCACAAGCCAGGGAGGGGAAGAGGGGCAGAGGGAGGAGCAGACTCCCTGCTGAGCAGGGAGACTGAGCGGGACTCGATCCCAGGACCCTGGGATCACGACCTGAGCCGAAGGCAGTCGCTTAGCAGACTGAGCCACCCAGGCGCCCAGTCACAGAGCTTTTCACAACACAAATCCCTGGCATGACAACCCAGCTTCCACGGCTCCCACGGCCCCTACTGCCCTCGGATAAGCCACTGGACTTTGGGACAGCCCACGTGGTTCCACCTGACTTGGTCCTTGCAGGTTCCCAGGCTCTTCCTGGGCATGGTGGCAGCCTATTCCTGGGATGCCCAGGCTCCTCCCTGCCTCAGGGCCTCTGCACAGGCGGTTCCTGCCACCGAGAAAGCTCTTCCCCTTCCTTTTAGCCTGCTGGCTCCTTCTGACTGGTCTGGTCTCAGTTCCGATGTTTCCTCAGGGAAGGCTTTCTTGACAAATCAGATTCTGTTGTTCTCTCTTGAGTATTGTCTCATTCCTTCTCTTATTTGTGCACATCCCAGTTTCCATTTATATACTCATCTGTTTGTCGAGTTCTCTCTGCCACCTCCTTAGAATATGAGCTCAGTGAGGGCAGGAAGCATCCTGTGCACGGTGCCTAGTACAAAATAGAAGCAAAGCAAAGGGAATGGATGAGTGAGGGAATGAATAAACAAAGCCGAAGGTCCTTAGGGTTGCTGAGTGAGACAGACACCCAGAGGCAGCATTCCCGGGAAGACATGACAGGTACTTTCTCCCCCAAATGCCCATGTCCCCTCTAGTGAGTGGTAAAGTCGGCAGGGATGCTGGCATCCCAGCGACACATTCAGGAACCCACGTCCCATTTCAGGCCTATACTTAATTCCACTTGGTTCCACTCATTACTTCTCCCAGGAAGATCATAATGTTTTGACATCATCAGGGGCCTGGTGAAGCCAGGGTATCAAAGTGCCACTGAGTGTCAGGCAAGAGCCCTTCCCCTGCATGCCTCTAAAGTGGGCCACCCAACAGGAGGCCCTTTTGTCCTCTGTGTGTTAGGTAGGACGTGCCCCCTGCTGGGGGAGGTGGGGAGACCCCCCTGGAGGTCCTAGGTCTTTGGGAACCTGGAGGCACCACCAATGCCAGCCCACCTGTCTCTTAATAGGAACTCATGGTGGCACTCAACATGTGATTGGCCGAACAGATGAATTCATCTGATTGGTCCAGCTAACCGGAAGCAGTTACTGATTGGTTCCTGCTGTGGTTTGCTTGTGTGATGAGTATCTGTCTCCCCAGCCCCAGGATATTTTAAAGCATCTGCCCTTGTACTGCTTATTAGTCTCGCTGGGAACCCACGAGGCAGCCTAGCACAGACCACAGCCTTAGCACAGACCCAGTGCCTGGGGCATGTAGCTCTTCCAGATTCCAGTGGCACTGTGGTGGGGGTTGGGTCCCAGACTCAAGTCCCTCCAGAATTTCTTTCTCTTACCACCATTAAGCAGAGAGCCAGAGAAACTCACTGGAAAGTTCTCCCACTCTTTCCACAAGGCCTGTCCCCTGAGCTCTTTGAACTGAGCCACCAGCTCGGGGGACCTCACTCTCAGAGGCACAGGGGAAACTGGCTCTTGGTTGCTCCTCGTCTTCCCACCCCCGGATACCAGAAGCCTCATACATGCATGTGGGTGCATCCGAGTGCTTCCCCCAGCCTCTGCAAGCAGCCACCCCTTGGTACCCCTCAGGCCTGGGGTGCTTACCCCACACCACAATCCACCCTCAAGAGGACAGATCCACGGAAGAGGCTCACTTGGCTCAGAAAGTGGGGTCCAGTCCATCTGAGCAGGGATTTCTGGCGTCCTAGGTAAACAAACTGCAAGCAAAAATGGGAGAGGGACCCAGGTCAGACAGCCATGCAGATTCCATGTTCCATGGGGAGAGGCACAGCCAGAGAGGGCCAGAATGGAGTCCTTTAAAGGGCAGGGCTGAGGCCAGGGGTCTGTCTTGCCCAGGTTTGAGGACGGTATGACATCTAGCCCCCATCTAGCCCCCTACTCCACTTGCTGGGCCATCTACCTGGTTCTGCTGTGGGAAGGACCCAAGAGGCTGGAGCAAACCGTTAAGAAAGTAAGACTCATAGGCTCAATGCCAAGGCCACATACAAAGGTCAAGAAATGGGACCATAGCTGGACCATGGAGCCTCGAAGATAGAGTTGGCAAGAAAAGGGGTCTGGGCGCGGGGATGAGTGTTCAAAACAAAACCACATCCCCCTTGCCCCTGCCTCCTCCTGAGTCCACCTAACCAGGGGAGAAGGTACAGGTGGCGCCTTTCTGGGCCTCCTGACAGGGCTGAGGGAGGACTGGCAGAACCAGCCAGACCTGCCTCACCATCCTGAGCATCACAGCTTGCAATGGAAGCCATGGGCACCAGTTAGGAGCAGGTACTTACAGACAGATCTACAGCAAACAATTTAACCTGCACCATGAAATTGCCTGGGTTTGCACACTCACACTCAGTGGTATTTCATGTTGCAAATAAGTACAATTTTAAGAGTCACAACTTCCAGGCATTCATGAATTTTATAGATTCATTTCCTTTCCGGGTCTTTCCCAAGACAGAAGAAGAGTGAACAATAGATTTTGTCATTTCAAGAAAAGGAAGAAGAGAAGGGAAGGAGTTGTACAGTGGGAACTGCTTTCTATATAATGTGTCTTAAAAGGCTTGGCTTCATTTTCCCAAATTGGCAGCGATGAGCCCCTCACTGATGAGGAGGGAGTGGGGGAGGGTGTGTGCAGCCTGAATTGTTCGTAGAGGCACAAAGCAGGACCCTGCCAGGTCTATGCTCCCATCATGAAGTGGAAAAGAAAATCGTTTTCTATGATCCTCAGGTGAATCCTCAGCTTTTATGAGCACAGAGAATCCATTTCTGCAGACTGAGTTCAGGCCAGACCTGCCCTCGTCAATGCTGGACAGAGAGACACAAGATGGTAGGGGATCAGGGGTGGGACAGCTGTGGGCTCCTATGTGGGATTCTGGAAAGTCCACCCAGGATGAACGATAGTTGTAGGAATCACAACCCTCCTGTGGATCCAGAACTTCATGGTCTAAAAGGTCCCTTCAGATACCCCAGTCCTGGGTGACACCTGCCACCTTTGGTGAAGAGCCCTGTGCCAGGCACTCTACGAGGGTTATCTCACTGAATCCTCAGCATGACTTGGAGGGAGGTGCTCTTATGATCCCCATTTTGCAGATAAGGAAACTGAAGCTCAGGGAAGGGAAAGTCCCACAGCCAGGAGGCAGTGGAGTAGGACACAAGTCCCAGAGCGTGGCTGTGGGGCACTGGTGAAATGAGGTAGCTGGTGTGGGTATGCAGGGTGACGTGAAGTTCCATAAATAGGAATGATTATGCTTTTTAGCTGCTCTAGTTTACATGACTTCCAGGAACATCCAGCTCCCACCAGTGATGCTCCCTTCAGAGTTTCCACTGATGCTAGAATCCAATCAGAGTGGGATGTAGATCTCTTTTTTCTCAGTTCAAGGAGAACAAGATGAAGAGTTGAAATAACGGTCCAGGTGCAGCCAATGCAGAACTCACAGCTGAACAGAATTAAGGTTGCTCAGTGTCTGATGAGCTGCAATTTACCTCATTGTACCTGTGTCCTACAGCAAATTGAAGGTGCAAACTCTGTCCTGCTTCCTCCCCCCACTCGAGCAGGACTGGGAGCCTGGTAGTCTGTGCCTCCACATTTCCTGCTCACTGGTCCGTGGAGAAGGGATGGGGACAGAGTTCATTAAAAGGGCCAGGACCCTAAATATGCCCTCTGGGTTGGAAATGAGAGACAACTGGGGTGGCTGCCTTGGTTTCCCCAAGGTGGTCCTAAGGAGGTCAAAGAGAAAACAGTTCAAAGAGATCCTGAGTGGAATATGCTCTAGGCTTGTTGAGCAACCACCTGTCCTCAGAGATGGCCTCCAACCATCACCTTCAAATCATTGGTTCTTAGGTTAGGTTCTCAGTGCACCTGGGAAACAATGGGGCCATCACCCCTCCGTAAGCTCCACTCTCAAGTCATCCAGGGATGCCACAAGAGCAAGCCTCCATGAACGAGGTCTTTGGAGGTCCACCTGTGAAGTCCAAGCCCAGGACAACTTGGAGAGGAGTCCAGGTTTTGGAGCAAGGCTCCCTTGAAATCAATCACTGGGGAAGACTTTGAGTGGGGCACATCTTGGGGGGAAGCCAGGGCTTGCTCTTGTAATAGCAAACATACTGCTTTACCTTAGATAATGTATCTATGTAAGGTGGTGGGGGTGGGCGTGGAGATAGGGTGTGCTAAGTTCCAGCAGTCCCTCCCTGATGGAATCATGGTTGGAGTCCTACCTCTACCTTGACCTAGCTGTGAACCTCAGATGTGTTCCCTCACCTCTTCCGTCCTTAGTTTCATTGTCTGTAAAATGGGAGTAATGTTGCAGGGTTGTGCTGGGGATGAAATGTTATTAACATTTCCAAAGGTTCAGCAGAGGCAGGGTCCATGGTCACCAAGGCAGCCATGCCTTGAGCCTATCCAGAGTCCTTGGGACAGGTGAAGGCAGAGTTTACCTGCAGAGTCCTT
>NW_025409242.1:0-2384 GCF_002201575.2 Neomonachus schauinslandi
TTCACAGAATTAGAACAAATAAACCTAAAAATTCCTTGGAACCACAAAAGAACCAGAATAGTCAAAGCAACCTTAAGAACAAATCTGGAGGTATCACACCACCAGATTTCAAACTATACTACAAAGCAATAGTAATCAAAGCAGAATGGTACTACGGGCAAACACACAGGTACATGGATCAATAGAATGTAACAGCCAGGGGTGCCTGGGTGCCTCAGTCGGTTAAACGGCTGCCTTTGGCTCAGGTCATGATCCCAGAGTCCTGGGATCTAGCCCCACGACAGACTGCCTGCTTAGTGGGGAGTCTGCTTCTCCCTCTCCCTCTGCCCCTCTCCCCTGCTCATGCTCTCTCGAATGTGCACGTGTGCGCTCTTGCTCTCTCAAGTAAATAAATAAAATCTTAAAAAAAAAAACAGCCCAGAAATAAAACCAAGCTTATATGATCAATTAATCTATAACAAAGGGGACAAGAATATACAATGGGGAAAAAAACAGTCTCATCAATAAATGGTGCTGGGAAAATGAACAGCTACATGCAAAAGAATGAAACTGGACCACTTACTTGCACAATACACGGAAATAAACTGAAAATAAACAAAAGACCAAAATGTAAGAGGCGCCTGGGTGCTTCAAACGGTTAAGCATCTGACTCTTGATCTGAGCTCAAGTCTTGATCTCAGTGTCATTAGTTCAAGCCCCATGTTCGGCTCTAGGCCGGGCATGGAGCCTACTTAAAAAATAATAATAATAATAAAATAAAATAAAATAACATAACAAAATAAAGACCAAAATGCAAGATCTGAAACCACAAAGCTCCTAAAAGAAAACACAGACAGAAAACTTACAGACATCAGCCATAACAATATTTTTCTGGATATGTCTCCTCAGGCATGGGAAATAAAAGCAAAAATAATTAAATGGGACTACATCAAACTAAAAAGCTTTTGCACAGCAATGGAAATGATCAAAAAAACAAAAAGGCAACCTCCAGAATAGAGAAAAAAATTGTAAATCATATATCTGATAAGAGGTTAATATTCAAAATTTATAATCAACGCATACAACTCAACACCAAAACAAAAATCAAATCAAAACAGGGCAGAGTACCTAAATAGACATTTTTCTTTAAAAAAAATTACATATGGCCAATGAACACATAAAAGATGCTCAACATCACTAAATTCCAGGGAAATGCAAATCAAAACCCCGATATCACGTAACACCAGTCAGAATGCCCAGGGTCAAAAGAGAAAAAATAAGTATTGCACAGGATGTGTAGAAAAGGGAATGCTTCTGAATGTTGGTGGGAAGGTAAGTTGATGCAGCCGCTATGAGAAACAAGTGTGGACATCCCTCAAAAAACTAAAAATACAGGTATCATACAATACAGTAATTCTGGGTATTTACCCAAACAAAAATAAAAACACTAATATGAAAAAACATATTCATCCTAATGTTTATTCCAGCATTATATACAATAGCAAAGATACGGAATCAATTTATGCGTCCATCCATGGATGACTGGATAAAACAGATGTGGTATATATGCACAATAGAATATTTACTCAGCCATACTGAAGACTGAAACCTTAGAATTGGTGCTAATGTGGATGGACCCAGATGGTATTATGCTACAAGAAATGTCAGAGAAACACAAATATCATATTATTTCGCTAATAAGTGGAATCTAAAAATCAAATCAACAAACAAAACAGAAACAGAATCAAAAAATGTAGAGAACAAACGAGGTTGCCCGAAAGGAGGAGGTGGGGGATGGGCAAAATAGCTGAAGGCAATTAAGAGGTGCGAAATTGCAGTCAAAAAATAAATACGTCTCCGCAATGAAAAGTATAGCATAGGGAATATAATCAATGATGTAATAATAACTTTCTATGGTGACAGATGGTTAACTACAGGTCTATGGTGAGCAATTCCAAATATATATAATTGTCGAATCACTATGCCGTACATTTGAAATTACGATAATATTTTAGGTAAAGTACATTTCTATTAATTTTTTTTACGTAAAAACCAAAAAATATACACACGAAAATTAAAATAAAATAATAACTTAAAAACAATGATAAAATAAGACAATATAAAATACACTGTAAAATAAAATATACAATAAAAAAATGAATAAGGGAAAAATACAATATAAAACGAAAGAAAATAAACAAAACCCAAAATAAACAGTAAAATGAAATATAAAATAAAATGATAAAATTTTAAAAACCCAGTATCCCTCTAGCGTCTGACACTGTTAAATTACACAAATAAGAGAAAAAGCACGATATCACTCAAGATACATACCAGAGGTGGTTTCAAAAATTGCTGTTTACAAGCAAACGTCCTGGAATCAGACGCGAAGATGGTGCCCGGAG
>NW_025409242.1:87384-88115 GCF_002201575.2 Neomonachus schauinslandi
CTCCCCACCTCTCTTCTGCTGCCCCCTTTCCATCACAAATTACCTTCTGTGCATGCAGCAAAACTATGAACCCACCCTGAGTTTTCTTTTTCTTTTTTTCTTATTCTTTTTTAAAAAGATTTATTTATTGAGAGACAAGGAGAGAGAGAGCACGCACATTTGCATGGGGGGAGGTGAGCAGAGGGAAAGAGAGAAAATCTGGAACAGGCTCCCCACTGAATGAGGAGCCCCATGTGGGGCTCCATCCCAGGATGCTGAGATCATGACCTGAGCCAAAATCAAGAGTTGGTCGCTTAACTGACTGAGCCACCCAGGTGCCCTTTTTCTTATTCTTTTTTTGTTTTGTATTTTCAAATTATCCTTTGGTACAATTTAGGCTTTTCTATGATCTCAAACAATCACCCCTTGATCTTATTGATCCACAAATTAGCCATCACTGACTGAGCCAATGAAAAAGTCTTTTGAATTACCACAGGGAAGAATCCAGCCTGAGGTTAAAGTCATCTCCCCACTAATGACAAATTCCATACAATGTCTTCATAATAGGACCACAAAAAGGAAGATAAAAATCTGAGGTGTTAGAAATGTCTCAATAGAACATTGACTAAGGCATTTGGTAGTTAAAGAATTTTGAATGTGTGTGATATCCCCGAGGCATAATTAATTCTCACCTAACATTTCCACCTTTGTAAGGTGTATGGAACTTTGAAATTGTTTTTGTAGTCTGTTTC
>NW_025409243.1:0-5012 GCF_002201575.2 Neomonachus schauinslandi
AAGGAAATTGAAGCAGTCATCAAAAATCTCCCAAAAAACAAAAGCCCAGGGCCAGATGGCTTCCCAGGGGAATTCTACCAAACATTTCAAGAAGAATTAATACCTATTCTTCTGAAACTGTTCCAAAAAATAGAAATGGAAGGAAAACTTCCAAACTCATTTTATGAGGCCAGCATTACCTTGATCCCAAAACCAGACAAAGACCCCATCAAAAAGGAGAATTACAGACCAATATCCCTGATGAACATGGATGCAAAAATTCTCACCAAAATACTAGCCAATAGTATCCAACAGTATAATAAAAGGATTATTCACCACGACCAAGTGGGATTTATCCCGGGGCTGCAAGGTTGGTTCAACATCCGCAAATCAATCAATGTGATACAATACATTAACAAAAGAAAGAACAAGAATCATATGATTCTCTCAATAGATGCAGAAAAAGCATTTTACAAAGTACAGCATCCTTTCTTGATCAAAACTCTTCAGAGTATAGGGATAGAGGGTATATACCTCAAGATCATGAAACCCATCTATGAAAAACCTACAGCGAATATCATTCTCAATGGGGAAAAACTGAGAGCTTTCCCCCTAAGGTCAGGAACGCGGCAGGGATGTCCACTATCACCACTGCTATTCAACATAGTATTGGAAGTCCTAGCCACAGCAATCAGATGAGAAAAAGAAATCAAAGGCATCCAAATCGGCAAAGAAGAAGTCAAACTCTCACTCTTTGCAGATGATATGATACTTTATGTGGAAAACCCAAAAGACTCCACCCCAAAACTGCTAGAACTCATACAGGAATTTAGTAGAGGATATAAAATCAATGCACAGAAGTCAGTGGCATTCTTATACAGCAACAACAAGAAAGAAGAAAGAGAAATTAAGGAGTCGATCCCATTTACAATTGCACCCAAAACCATAAGATACCTAGGAATAAATCTAACCAAAGAGACAAAGGATCTGTACTCAGAAAACTATAAAATACTCATGAAAGAAATTGAGGAAGACACAAAGAAATGGAAAAACGTTCCATGCTCATGGATTGGAAGAACAAATATTGTGAAGATGTCCATGCTACCTAGAGCAATCTACACATTCAATGCAATCCCCATCAAAATACCATCCACTTTTTTCAAAGAAATGGAACAAATAATCCCAAAATTTGTATGGAACCAGAAAAGACCCCGCATAGCCAGAGAAATGTTGAAAAAGAAAAGCAAAGCTGGCAGCATCACAATTCCGGACTTCCAGCTCTATTACAAAGCTGTCATCATCAAGACAGCATGGTACTGCCACAAAAACAGACACATAGATCAATGGAAGAGAATAGAGAACCCAGAAATGGACCCTGAACTCTATGGTCAACTCATCTTTGACAAAGCAGGAAAGAATGTCCAATGGAACAAAGACAGTCTCTTCAACAAATGGTGTTGGGAAAATTGGATAGCCACATGCAGAAGAATGAAACTGGGCCATTTCCTTACACCACACACAAAAATAGACTCCAAATGGTTGAAAGACTTCAATGTGAGACAGGAGTCGATCAAAATCCTAAAGGCGAACACAGGCAGCAACCTCTGTGACCTCAGCTGCAGCAACTTCTTCCTAGAAACATCGCCAAAGGCAAGGGAAACAAAGGCAAAAATGAACTGTTGGGACTTCATCAAGATAAAAAGCTTTTGCAAAGCAAAGGAAACAGTCAACAAAACCAAAAGACAACCGACAGAATGGGAGAAGATATTTGCAAATGACATATCAGATAAAGGGCTAGTATCCAAAATCTATAAAGAACTCATCAAACTCAACACCCAAAGAACAAAGAATCCAATCAAGATATGGCCAGAAGCCATGAACAGACATTTTTCCAAAGAAGACATCCAAATGGCCAACAGACACATGAAAAAGTGCTCAATATCGCTCGGCATCAGGGAAATCCAAATCAAAACCTCAATGAGATACCACCTCACACCAGTCAGAATGGCTAAAATTAACAAGTCTGGAAACGACAGATGTGCGCGGGGATGTGGAGAAAGGGGAACCTTCCTACACTGTTGGTGGGAATGCAAGCTGGTGCAGCCACTCTGGAAAACAGCCTGGAAGTTCCTCAAAAAGTTGAAAATAGAGCTACCATATGATCCAGCAATTGCACTACTGGGTATTTACCCCAAAGATACAAAAGTAGGGATCCGAACGGGTACGTGCACCCCGATGTTTATAGCAGCAATGTCCACAATAGCAAACTGTGGAAAGAGCCAAGATGTCCATCGACAGATGAATGGATAAAGAAGAAGTGGTATATATACACAATGGAATATTATGCAGCCATCAAAAGGAATGAGATCTTGCCATTTGCAACGACGTGGATGGAACTGGACGGGTATTATGTTGAGTGAAATAAGTCAAACAGAGAAAGACATGTATCATATGATCTCACTGATATGAGGAATTCTGAATTGCAGGAAACAAACTGAGGGTTGCTGGAGTGGGAGGTGGGGTGGGAGGGATGGGGTGACGGGTTGATAGACACTGGGCAGGATATGTGCTCTGGTAAGCGTTGTGAATTGTGCAAGACTGTTGAATCTCAGATCTGTACCTCTGAAACAAATAATGCAATATATGTTAAGAAAAAAAAAAGAAGAAGAAGAAGGTAGCGGGAGGGGAAGAATGAAGCGGGGGAAATCGGAGGGGTAGACGAACCATGGGAGACGATGGACTCTGAAAAACAAACAGGGTTCTAGAGGGGAGGGGGGTGGGAGTATGGGTTAGGCTGGTGGTGGGTATTGAGGAGGGTACATTCTGCATGGAGCTCTGGGTGTTATGCACAAACAATGAATCATGGAACGCTTCATCTAAAACTAATGATGTAATATATGGGGATTAACATAAGAGTAAAAAAAATAAATTAAAAAAAAAAGGAATGAGATCTTGCCATTTGCAATGATGTGGATTGAACTGGAGGGCATTATGTTGAGTGTAATAAGTCAAACAGAGAAAGACATGTATCATATGATCTCACTGATATGATGAGGAATCCTTAATTGCAGGAAACAAACTGAGGGTTGCTGGAGTGGGGGGTAGGGTGGGAAGGATGGGGTGACTGGGTGATAGACACTGGGGAGGGTATGTGCTCTGGTAAGCGCTGTGAATTGTGTAAAACTGTTGAATCTCAGATCTGTACCTCTGAAACAAATAATGCAATATATGTTAAGAAAAAAAAAAAAAGAAAAAGAAGGTAGCAGGAGGGGAAGAATGAAGCAGGGGAAATCGGAGGGGTAGATGATACATGAGAGATGTTGGACTCTGAAAAACAAACTGAGGTTTCTAGAGGGGATGGGGGTGGGAGTATGGGTTAGCCTGGTCGTGGGTATTGAGGAGGGCACATTCTCCATGGAGCAGTGGGTGTTATGGACAAACAATGAATCATGGAACACTTTTTCTAAAACTAATGATGTAATGTATGGGGATTAACATAAGAATAAAAAAAATAACTTCTTTCACAGGTGGTATAGAGGAAAAAAAAAGAAGAATAAGAAGCGAGAGTGCTCTTTTATAACAGTTCTCTGGGGAAGGTCCTTTTGGTAAGGGGACGTTTGAGTGCAGATTTGGAAGATGTCAGGGAGTGTGAGGTGTGTGGCTATATGGAATGAAATGGAGGGAGAGTATTCCAGGTGGCTGGAGAAACAAGCGAAGGCCCCGAGGTACCCCTTTTTGATCTTTCTAAAGTGAGGTATGCAGGAAATTCCAGCTAATACGTGATGTCTGTGGAAGGCTTTTCCTGTGTTCTCTCTCTGGTTGATAACATAAGATATGGAGACAGATTCATGTAGCACCTGAAATAACCTTTATTATTCAACAATAAGTGCGAGGACTGAGGAGAGCAGGAGAAACTATTGTGTTCTCTTGATTTTTGCTGATGGCAAAAAAAAAAAGAAAAGAAAAGAAAAAAGTAATACCTTCACTTTCTCTTTGTAGTCTTAAAAAGCACTGTTACGTCATATAATCATAGTATTTATGTTTAAAAATTTTAGTTGGGGTGCCTGGGTGGCTCTGTTGGTTAAGCATTGCCCTCAGTTCGGGTCATGATCCCAAGGTCCTGGAATCGAGTCCCACATCGGGCTACCTGCTCAGTGGGGAGTCTGCTTCTCCTCTCCCCTTGCTCCTCCCCTCCTGCTCATGCTCCCTGTCTGTCAAATAAATAAATAAAAATAAATAAATAAATAAAATCAATCTTTAAAAAAATTTTTAGTCATCATTTTTATCTATTTATATGTATGTATATATATATATATCTGAGGAAATATGTAAACAATCCAGAGAGATACTATTTCATTTTACTTTGTATATTGTTTTGTATAGAACAAGAGTAACATATATGAATGGAGCTGGGAGGTAACATTAAACGAGTGAATCAGGCTCAGGCATAAAGCAGTAAGTGTCGTGGAGGAATGACAAATTGGAGAATTTATTTCCCTGTATAAAGGGAAGAGCTGTTACTTTGACTGATTGTTGTGTGGGCCTGGTTTTGAACTTATTTTCTGATTTTTCAACAAAAGCCAGAAATCTGCATTTTATGTGCAATCTCCTGCTTTTTCAAATGTTGGAAACTAAATAAAAACATTTCAGGATACTCTTCAGGCCAGACAAACTATTCATGTGGGTGGGATCTGGCCCTCAAGTTACCAGTTTACAGTCTTCCAGCATATAAGATCATAAATAATTTTTATTGCTTCCTTTTCAGGGTTTACTATCAATCTCATAGTAATAAATTGCTGCAAGATTTCTGACTACAAAGGATTTTAACATGACATTGTACTCTTGCTTTCCCTGCATCATGCTGACTATGTCTATTCTTACCATTTTAGGGTATGGTCAGACGGGTCCACTGTCTCAGCGAGCTGGTTATGATGCTGTTGCCTCTGCTGTTTCTGGTCTGATGCATATCACAGGGCCTGAGGTAGGTATCATTCTTTCGAATATTCATAAATTTCCCCCCTGTTTATTCCGAA
>NW_025409244.1:0-359 GCF_002201575.2 Neomonachus schauinslandi
GGAATTTAAGAAACAAAACAGATGAACATATGGGAAGGGGAAAAAAAGAGAGAGGGAAATAAACCATAAGAGACTCTTTTTTTTTAAATTTTATTATGTTATGTTAGTCACCATACAATACATCATTAGTTTTTGATGTAGTGATCCACGATCCATTGTTTTCGTATAACACCCAGTGCTCCATGCAGTGCATGCCCTCCTTAATACCCATCACCGGGCTAACCAATCCCCCCCCACCTCCCCTCTAAAACCCCGTTATGTTTCTCAGAGTCCATAGTCTCTCATGGTTCATCTCTCCCTCCAATGCCCCCCGCCCATTTTTCCCTTCCTTCTCCTAATGTCCTCCATGTTATTCCTTA
>NW_025409244.1:20359-21983 GCF_002201575.2 Neomonachus schauinslandi
TGGATCATACCATTGCTTTTTAAAAACGTCTTTTAGTATTATGGTGATACAGAAATACTGTGCTAAGATATACATAGTATTTACCATAGGATACAATAAAATTTACCATTTTAACCATTTTAAAGTGTGGCATCATTCGGTGGCATTAAGTACATTCCTACTCTTGATTCTTGAAAGTTATACTTTAAACCCGCGGAATGCATTTGTTCACATGGTGGTCAAAATTGGTGCCAGCATCATGGCATCACTAAGACATATTTCTGAGAGTATAATGACAAGAAAACATTTTGTTTTCAGTTTATTTTCCGTAGTACACATTACATAAAGGTGTAAATGCTCAACAAATGACCCTTGTGCAGAAAAATAGCAAAGTCTTGTTTATTAGGGTGATTGTCTCTTTTCAAAATGAAAGCGAAGTATATAAAAAGGGAGTTTTTATTTTTGTAATATATATATATATATTTTTACAGATTTTGTTTTAATAAAGGGGAGTTTTTAAACAGAAGGTACAGCTCTAACTTAAAACCACTGTACTGCCTCAGACTTCCATAGGCCTCGGAAACCAGAGAATGGTCTCCTTCTAGGTTAAATGTGGTGGCCAGGAAAGAACACCATCCTGTTTCAAACTGTTTGTAGTTCAAGAGGGAAAACTCATTAGTATTAGGTACATGGTTTGCAGGGAAATGTCAGTGAGTGGTTTTAGTTGTAATTTGATGAAGGAATTTCAGAGAACTTGCATCTGGGTGGACGTGTGTGCATCTGTGTGTGTATTGAGGGTCTGATGAATGAGGGTGCTCTTACATGTCATGTTAATGCTGGAGAAAGGCAGACAAATTCTGGTTAAAAGCCGTAATCCTTCCTGTAGGTCGAAATGATGGGAATGTTTTGAAGATAAACCTCAATACAGACTTATAAAGGAAACTGAGAACAGCATCAAAAATATTAACTATGCCACTTTAAGTTTTCTGTGGCTCCTGGTGTCGAGGAGGTCTTAGTGCATCATAAGCATTCTGTGATATCGGAGAGTTGCTCCAGAGTAAATATACGTAATGTATAGTAACTGTAACTTAATCTTACTTGGCAGTCTTCAGTATTTTTGTATCAGAAGTGCTCCGAACGAGCTCCCTCAGGTGAATCATGTGCTGTACAAGATTGAATTTTTGAGCTTAAACTTTGCCTTCCCTCATCTTAAAGCTTTTAGCCTTCTTCCTTGTTTTATTATACTGCATCGCTCTGGACACTAACATAACTGTGTTTTCTTCACTTCGTTGTCTGTCTTCCTATGAGCTCTGCAAGGCAGTATTTCTATTTATTTATTTAGTTAGTTAGTTAGTTAGTCTCATTCACTACAGAGACCTTAGTGCCTGGGGCACAGTAGGTGCTCAATAGATATTAAGTTAATAAAAGAATGACTCTAAATTGGAGATAAGAATGACAGTATATGGTATCTTTGATTGCCAAGTTAATTTTTAAGCTAAAAAAATAAATCAGAAAAAAACGATAGCACGCTTCCTCAATTCAAAAAACCTTTTTTTTTTTTTTAGTAATTGTAGACATACAGGGGGTTGCAGAAATTGTACAGAGTTCCCTTATATTCTTTACTCAGTTTACCTAAAGTTAACAT
>NW_025409245.1:0-5477 GCF_002201575.2 Neomonachus schauinslandi
TTTAGCTATTTTGTGGTAAAAAAAAAAAAAAAATTGTTTGGGGAGATTGGACTTTATCCAAAATCAATTTACAACTCTCAATTTTTTCAAGCCTTCACAGAGGGAGACATGAATTTGACACCTCTATTAGAGCTAAACTTCTGAGAATATCAGGAATTGACATATCAGTTTAATAAAGAGCAAAAAAAATCCAACCAATGCAACATCAAGGTTTGGGATGGAATAGAGTAAGTTGGGGATTTTCTTTCAGAAGACTGATAACAAGGTAATGTTAACTTGTGGGATGTTGAGAGGTATTGGAAACTGGATTGTATAAAAGAATTGAAGATATCATTAAAATAATAGAGATCCCATTTGTTTTTAATATCTTGTAAGTGAAAGAGTAGTGAAAGTGAAAGTAATGATGCTTGAAGTCATTAAAAGTCTTGACTAGTCAAAGTGTAGAGGACTGTGAGCCATAAAGGGTTATAGCTTCTGCGGAGTCAGAAAATCACAAATAGAAGCGATACTACATGCCCAGTATAAATGAATTCGTCTGTGATTACGAGGATGAGCTGTCTGCGATTAGAATCAAAACTATCCTGTCACAGTTGGAGCCATTAGAATGGGCTTGGGTGGGATTTAGAATGTGAAAAAAATCTGAGTTTGAATCTTGAGACTGTCCTTCAAATTACAGAAAGTCCTTAAAAGCTTGCTTCGCATAGAAAATTGTACGGTTAAACTAGAAAAGAAAACAGGACTTTGACTATAGGTAGGCTAAAAGTCAGCATTTAGGTTTAATTTTTTTTAAAGATTTTATTTATTTATTTGAGAGAGAGAGAATGAGAGAGAGCAAGCACATGAGAGGGGGGAGGGTCAGAGGGAGAAGCAGACTCCCTGCCGAGCAGGGAGTCCGATGCGGGACTCAATCCAGGGACTCCCGGATCATGACCTGAGCCGAAGGCAGTCGCTTAACCAACTGAGCCACCCAGGCGCCCCATTTAGGTTTAATTTTAAAAGAACAAATTTAATCATTCTTGAATGATCCCATAAGAATCTAAAGCTCTAAATAGGAGAATGTGGTTTGTGAAAAATTTTCAGAAAGGAACATTTTCGTGTGTGTATTTTTTTAAAAGAAAGGTAAGAAAGTTATTTAGGGTATAGATTGAGTAAAGAGTTAAAAATTTTGTCATGATCCTAAAAAACTCATTCTGGTTTCAGCCATTTAAGGAGTTTCTATATATGGTTTATTAAAAAACATTTTCCTTAATTAGTCACTGTTTAACCTTTACTATATCCTACATATTCCATTCAAAGATCCATAAAAAGTAACATCATACCTATTTGGCTATTTTGGCTTTATTCAAGGTGGATTTTTTCCTTTTATTTTATAGCTACCCTAAATTTGGGACCATTATTCTCTTGATTTTATTACCTCAGCAGGTGCTGTGCCCAGGTTTTGGCTACCTAGCTTTGTTCAGGTTAGATTCTCAGAGGCAGGAACTTAAAAAAAAAAAAAATAGTGTGATGGCTAAAATACAGAGCAGGCACCTGCTGTCAAATAAAATCAACATGGAATAAATCACCATTGCCTGTGAGTCAAAATTTTAACTTTACTTTGGCATCTGCAGAGCATAGCACAGCACCTGAGACATCATTATGGGATGCTTTTGTCAAAGAGCACCATTGCCCTTTGATATCAGATGCCAAAGAATTTATGTATGCCTGGGATTTATAAGACTTTCTTTGGCTCCGTCTTGGTATGATCATGATCAGAGTTTATTTTATTATTATTTGTCTATTAACCATTATTTCATATTTTCTGTTAGGTTTGATGAGCCATACAAGTTACCCTTATATAAAAATTTTTAGGAGTGCCTAAGTGGCTCAGTCAGTTAAGCAACCGACTTTTGATTTCGGATCAGGTCATGATCTCAGGGTCCTGAGATCTAGCCCCTCATTGGGCTCCATGCTCAGTGGGGAGTCTGTTTGAGATCCTCTTTCTCTGTACCCCCCTAAAATAAATAAATCTTTAAAAATTGTTTTTAAAAACAAGTAATGTATTTTGCTAAGTAGATTTTATGAAAGTCATCCAATTCATAAAATAAAAAAATTGATTCAATTGGCAAAACCATACTCATTTCAAAATGTAATTTTTGCTGAAGTAGAATCATATCCCTTGTTTTGAACCACTTAAAATAATGTAGTGATATACTCATTCAATTTTTGTTAACACCATTCGGGCCTCTACTATATGTAAAGTTCTTTTTTAGACATAGTAATTTAAGATGATGGGTAAGAGTCAACCCTCCTGTCTATAAATTTATAATGCATGGTGATCAAAGAAAATAATATATGCATACCCATATGCATATTTGAAGGAAAATAATTTAAGTAACATATATAGAGGTTCTCAAAGTTTAATCCTTGGATCTCAGTATCAGCATCACCTGGGAGCTTATTGGGAATGCAAATTCTCAGGTTGTATCCCAGACTTACTAATTCAGAAACTAGAGGGTCCCAGAAATCTGTATTCTAACAAGCTGTCAAGATTATTCTGATACATGATTCAGTTTGACAATCACTGTGCAGTATATTTATGAACAATATTTTCATATTCAGGAAGTAAAAGAGAGAGTTGTTCTTTTTTATTGAAAGGAAGACATCTTGAGGAGGCAGTTTTGAACCAAACTTTCAAGGGAAAGTAATAAAGGAATAAAGTCTTATTAAATACCACCTATGAGATAGAATATTTATTTAAATATTACAATAATCTATGAGATTACTTTCACTTTGCAAAAGAGGAAATGATCACAGACTTTAGTGAAATTGCCCAAGGTCACAAACCTAACTCTTGACCAAGACAGGAATTGAAACTTGATATATTAAGATCTCAGTGAGAAGAATATATAAGAAAAAAAAATCTTACTCAAATATAGTTTTCTCAGCCTCATAAGGACTCTAGTAGGCAGAATTCTAAGATGACCCCCAAGATACCCAGACTCTGCTGTATCTCCCAATTATTCATTCAAACAATATCTAGACACTGCTATAAAAGGATTTTTAAAAATCAGTTGACCTTAGAATATGGATATTATTTAGTTGAGTTTGGCCTGTTACACGAGACCTTTAAATCGAGTCAAGAAGTCAGAGAAAGATGAAATCACAGATCTGAAGCATGAGAAGGATTCTAGGAAGCCTTGCTTGTTTGAGACGAAGGAAGCCATTTGGCAAGGGATGTAGTTGATCGTTAGTAGCTGGCAGTGGCCCCTGGTTGATAGCAAGAAAGAGGAAACCCATTCATATGGCCACAAAGAAATGAATTCTGCCCACAACTAGTTAGCTTGGAAGCACATGCTGAACCTCAGATGTGAATTGCAGTCTCAGCTGAAACCATGATTTTGGACTGGTAAGACCTTGAGCAGAGGGCCCAGGTAAACTAACTGGACTCTTGACTCCCAGAAAGTGTCAGTTCATAAATTTGTGTTGCTTTAGCCCACAGAGGTTATAGTAATTTGTTATGCAGCAGTAGAAAACTAATACAGATTTTGGTTAACAGAGGTAAGCTGCTATAATGAATACCTAAAAATGTGGGGAGTACACAGTTGGAACTGGTCAGTATGGAGAATGTGGGAGAAATTTGGGGAGTGTATAGAGGAAGTGTATTCCCTGGAACATAGTGTTAGGAGAAATATGGATGTTAAAGGCATTGATGGTGAGAGGTCAGAAGGAAATGAAGAACATGATAAAGCCTAAATAGCCTTGGACAGATTGTGAGTGGAAATCTGGACTTTAAGGATGCTGACAATGAGGGCTCAAAAGGAGGTAATGTATGTGTTATTGGAAACTGAAGGAAGGGTGATTCTTATGTAGAATGCTTAGCAAAATTGTTTTCTGCAGTTTTGGAAAGAACTTTTAAGCAATGAACTTGGATGTATAGCTGGGGATGTTATAGGAAAAAATACTGGAGGTCCTGCTTGTTTTCTTCTTGGTGCTTATAGTAAACATGAGAGGGGGAGACAACTGAGGAAAAACTGGTTAAAATAAAAACAACAACAAAAAAAACAAAGCAAAAACCAAACCCCAAAACAAAACAGAACAAAACAAAACAAAAAAACCCCAAATGCTTGATGATTTTGGAAATTAGCACACTATCTTTCCATGTGGCAAAAGATTATAAAATTAAGATTTGCTCTCAAAATATGGCATAGAGTAAAAGCCGAGGGTATGGCTATACAGTCTTTTGTTAAAACCACAGGAAGATAAAAGACCAATCACATGAGAGGATCTTTTAAGAGATTAAGGGTGTGCCTCACCAATCTTCTCAAACCAGAGCATCTCTAGGTTAGGAGAGTTGTCCCATAGCCATCTTAGCAGGAACAACAAGAACAACTATATATGTATATATATATAAAATCTCCAAAAGATTGTAGT
This sequence comes from Neomonachus schauinslandi, assembly GCF_002201575.2. Lineage (NCBI taxonomy): Eukaryota > Metazoa > Chordata > Mammalia > Carnivora > Phocidae > Neomonachus > Neomonachus schauinslandi. The sequence continues at coordinate 4,414 of NW_025409245.1, forward strand.
TGTGGATTTTATGTAATGGAGTGAAGCCAAGTATAATTCACAGAAGATATTTATGATTCTTGAGAAAATTATATCAACAGAAGTGTTTCTAGGTTAGATTTTAGAGGAAAGAGGGACAGGGTATACAATGAAGAGGCTGTCATACACCCAAAATTCTGTTGGGGGAGCAGGCTGATAAAACTGTTTAGCTGCCAACACTTTCTATTTGTAATGACTCGGTCAAATCAGGAGCCCAGAGAGGGGATGGAGCTGAAAGCCCAGAAGGCTTATTCCTAGGCCTTGAAACCTGATCAGAGAAGTCTGGTTGGATTTTGCCTGGCTGGATTTCAAAATTGCTTGGGCCCAATGACTCCTTTTTAACTTATATTTTCCTTCTTTTTAAAATCAACTGCCTATAATTTTTATCCTATACCAATTCCACCATTAAAGGTTGTGAGTGTGCATAACTTGGACATATAACTTTATCTTCAGTTCCACAGGTCCACAGATAGAAAGTAATTGTGATCCAGCAGGGGTTTGAACTTAGAATCTGATCAGCCCTAATTCAGATCATGTAGATAATGAGATTTAGATGATGAAATTTTAGACTTGAGCCATTGTTTGAATGGGGTGAAATTCTTGGAAAGCTTAGGAAGTGGTGAGTGTACTTTTGCATTTGGGACGGGCATGAGTCTTTGGGGGCCAGAGCACAGACTGTGTTAAGCTGGATTTTAAGATGGCCTCCAAGATGTACACACATGTTTACTATTCAGTCAAACATTCAACTAGTTACTGCTGTGAATGGGTTTTTTCCAGAAATAATTAAGGTCCCAAATCAGTTTTCTTCTAAACTACCTGGCAAAAATATGTATTATTATTATTTTTTAAATTTCAATTCTGGGGGGGGGCGGAGCAAGATGGCGGAGGAGTAGGAGACCTGGATTTCGTCTGGTCTCAGGAATTCAGCTGGATAGGGATCAAACCATTCTGAACACCTACAAACTCAACAGGAGATCAAAGAAAAGAAGAGCAACAACTCTCTCATCAGAAAAGCGACCACTTTCTGGAAGGTAGGACGTGCGGAG
>NW_025409245.1:75477-78740 GCF_002201575.2 Neomonachus schauinslandi
CAAATGGTGTTGGGAAAATTGGATAGCCACATGCAGAAGAATGAAACTGGACCATTTCCTTACACCACACACAAAAATAGACTCCAAATGGTTGAAAGACCTCAATGTGAGACAGGAGTCCATCAAAATCCTAAAGGAGAACACAGGCAGCAACCTCTTTGACCTCAGCCGAAGCAACTTCTTCCTAGAAACATCGCCAAAGGCAAAGGAGGCAAGGGCAAAAATGAACTATTGGGACTTCATCAAGATAAAAAGCTTTTGCAAAGCAAAGGAAACAGTCAACAAAACCAAAAGACAACCGACAGAATGGGAGAAGATATTTGCAAATGACATGTCAGATAAAGGGCTAGTATCCAAAATCTATAAAGAACTCATCAAACTCAACACCCAAAGAACAAAGAATCCAATCAAGAAATGGGCAGAAGACATGAACAGACATTTTTCCAAAGAAGACATCCAAATGGCCAACAGACACATGAAAAAGTGCTCAACATCGCTCGGCATCAGGGAAATCCAAATCAAAACCTCAATGAGATACCACCTCACACCAGTCAGAATGGCTAAAATTAACAAGTCAGGAAACGACAGATGTTGGCGGGGATGCGGAGAAAGGGGAACCCTCCTACACTGTTGGTGGGAATGCAAGCTGGTGCAGCCACTCTGGAAAACTGTATGGAGGTTCCTCAAAAAGTTGAAAACAGAGCTACCATATGATCCAGCAATTGCACTACTGGGTATTTACCCCAAAGATACAAAAGTAGGGATCCGAAGGGGTACGTGCACCCCGATGTTTATAGCAGCAATGTCCACAATAGCCAAACTGTGGAAAGAGCCAAGATGTCCATCGACAGATGAATGGATAAAGAAGATGTGGTATATATATACAATGGAATATTATGCAGCCATCAAAAGGACTGAGATCTTGCCATTTGCAACGACGTGGATGGAACTGGAGGGTATTATGTTGAGTGAAATAAGTCAAACAGAGAAAGACATGTATCATATGATCTCACTGATATGAGGAATTCTTAATCTCAGGAAACAAACTGAGGGTTGCTGGAGTGGGGGGTGGGGTGGGAAGGATGGGGTGACTGGGTGATAGACACTGGGGAGGGTATGTGCTCTGGTAAGCGCTGTGAATTGTGCAAGACTGTTGAATCTCAGATCTGTACCTCTGAAACAAATAATGCAATATATGTTAAGAAAAAAAAAAAAGAAGAAGAAGAAGGTAGCAGGAGGGGAAGAATGAAGCGGGGGAAATCGGAGGGGTAGACGAACCATGAGAGACGATGGACTCTGAAAAACAAACAGGGTTCTAGAGGGGAGGGGGGTGGGAGGATGGGTTAGCCTGGTGGTGGGTATTGAGGAGGGCACATTCTGCATGGAGCACTGGGTGTTATGCACAAACAATGAATCATGGAACACTTCATCTAAAACTAATGATGTAATGTATGGGGATTAACATAAGAATAAAAAAAAAAAAACCTAATGATGTACTGTATGGTGACTAACATAACATAATAAAATAAAATTAAATTTAAAAAACTAAATCTTTTGGAAGAATAAAAAAATATATAATAGCCATTTTTGAAGGACAGGTTTTCCTGCCTCTGCATGATAAAGTAGATTCAGAGAGAAGTGTAGTCCTCATATGGGGCTTAGAGATTCCTCTAAGGAATCCTCTAGAGGAACCTTAGAGGTTCCTCTACCACTTTTACTTTCAGGGTTGGCTTCAAAAGACAAGGGTGGGGATATAATTCTCCAGAGAGTTTGGCATATCTGGAGTTAAGTGAAACTTAATTCTCACTGTACAGAGTACAGGAGAAATATCCTATACTACTGAGTGTGGGAATAGAAGTGATAGATACATTTGGAATCAGAAGCAAAGAGGGCTAATGTTGTTCTACCTACTCTCTATTGGCTGTGAACTTCTATGGGACAGCAGCCTTAGGGAACCGATTGGAAAACAGATTGTTAGTGTGTGTTGGCTGCAGTTGGCTGAATTGGCAAGATATTACACAAAGTAATACTGACCGCAATAGAAAGCCAGTGTGCAAGGAGTAGTGAAAGATAATACCAAGTCCTGAAAACAGAAACCTACAGTTTTGAAAAATGTAATTTATTTTTCACCCCTAACTAGTAAAAGATTAAAAGGAGAAATCCTAAGAGAAACAAAAGACAAAGTAAAAATTGTATCTCAGGCTTTCACAAAGATCAAATCAAATATATAGTTATCTATCACATCTGTGTGAGGCAGGTTGTAAGATAAATGCAAATAATTTCTTCCTTTTGGTATTCCCACCCTGTGTATTTCTCTTCCCTTGAGTTTGGAAAGGCCTATTATTGGCATCTACAACGGCAAAGGTGATGCCTGTTATCTGTAAGATTATGTTACATAAGATAGAAACTACCATCTTGCCTGCAGTTTCTGTTTCTTGCAGGTTTTAGTGGAACAAAAAAGGAGGCTATAGCATATCATGTAAAGATACTGAATTGGAGATAAAGCTGTGAATGAATGGGATATTTTGGCCTTGCCTCACAAGGATGAGTGTATTTTGCCTATGGAAAGGTCAGCTGAATACGTGCTGACTAGTAGATAAACAGTAGTAGTCACTGATGCTTACATCAAATTGTTTTTGTTCTCCCTTTTTTAGGAACTGGATAGGATTGGACTTCATTGCCCCCTATGAAATTATACATGATTATGTGATTTTCTTTGGCCAAGGAAATGTAAATAAATGGCATATGTTATTTCCTAGCTGAAATTCTAAGAATCTATGCACAGTATACCACATCTCTTCCCACTTCTCTGGTGACCATTGAAGACTGTGTAGGAACAAAGCCTCTAATAGCCTGGATCTCTTTGTAAATACAAAGAAACAAATTTTAAGGCAACGCATATTGGATTATCACAAGCTGATACATCAACTTGTAAGATTATTGGCATATTTATTATTAACACAGTATAACCTAGCCTACTGAAACACGCATATGTTTCATATATGTGTGTGCGTATATATATATATGTATATATATATATATATACATATATATATTCATATATGAAACATGCAGGCATCCTTGATTTCTAGATAACTTGAAGAGTGTGATTCCAGTTTCTTATGTATGGTAGGAATGACTTAGAAGAAAGGATTAGGTCTCTGCAGCTGAACATATTTCAGCTTTAATTCTGGCTCACTCATACTCTATAATTTCCAGAAAACTGCTAAAGTTTTCTGATCTTTGTTCTTTTACAGAAATGA
>NW_025409246.1:0-19369 GCF_002201575.2 Neomonachus schauinslandi
GTCATTTGCAAATATCTTCTCCCATTCTGTCGGTTGTCTTTTGGTCTAGTTGACTGTTTCCTTTGCTTTGCAAAAGCTTTTTATCTTGATGAAGTCCCAATAGTTCATTTTTACCCTTGCCTCCCTTGCCTTTGGCGATGTTTCTTGGAAGAAGTTGCTTCGGCTGAGGTCAAGGAGGTTGCTGCCTGTGTTCTCCTTTAGGATTTTGATGGACTCCTGTCTCACGTTGAGGTCTTTCAACCATTTGGAGTCTATTTTTGTGTGTGGTGTAAGGAAATGGTCCAGTTTCATTCTTCTGCATGTGGCTATCCACTTTTCCCAAGACCATGTGTTGAAGAGACTGTCTTTTTTCCATTGGACATTCTTTCCTGCTTTGTCAAAGATGAGTTGACCATAGAGTTGAGGATCCATTTCTGGGCTCTCTATTCTGTTCCATTGATCTATGTGTCTGTTTTTTGGCCAGTACCATACTGTCTTGATGAGGACAGCTTTGACATAGAGCTGGAAGTACGGAATTGTGATGCCGCCAGCTTTGCCCTTCTTCTTCAACATTCCTCTGGCTATGCGGGGTCTTTTCTGGTTCCATACACATTTTAGGATGATTTGTTCCATTTCTTTGAAAAAAGTGGGTGGTATTTTGATGGGGATGGCATTGAATGTGTAGATTGCTCTAGGTAGCATTGACATCTTCACAATATTTGTTCTTCCAATCCATGAGCATGGAACGTTTTTCCATTTCTTTGTGTCTTCCTCAATTTCTTTCATGAGTATTTTATAGTTTTCTGAGTACAGATCCTTTGTGTCTTTGGTTAGATTTATTCGTAGGTATCTTATGGTTTTGGGTGCAATTGTAAATGGGATCGACTCCTTCATTTCTCTTTCTTCTGTCTTGTTGTGGGTGTATAGGAATGCCACTGATTTCTGTGGATTGATTTTCTATCCTGCCACTTGACTGAATTCCTGTATGAGTTCTAGCAGTTTTGGGCTGGAGTCTTTGGGGTTTTCCACATAAAGTATCATATCATCTGCAAAGAGTGAGAGTTTGACTTCTTCTTTGCCGATTTGGATGCCTTTGATTTCTTTTTGTTGTCTGATTGCTGTGGCTAGGACTTCCAATACTATGTTGAATAGCAGTGGTGATAGTGGACATCCCTGCCGCGTTCCTGACCTTAGGGGGAAAGCTCTCAGTTTTTCCCCTTTGAGAATGATATTCGCTGTAGGTTTTTCATAGATGGCTTTTATGATATTGAGGTATGTACCCTCTATGCCTATACTCTGAAGAGTTTTGATCAAGAAAGGATGCTGTACTTTGTCAAAAGCTTTTTCTGCATCTATTGAGAGGATCATAGGATGCTTGTTCTTTCTTTTGTTAATGGATTGTAGCACGTTGATTGATTTGTGGATGTTGAACCAACCTTGCAGCCCAGGGATAAATCCCACTTGGTCGTGGTGAATAATCCTTTTAATGTACTGTTGGATCCTATTGGCTAGTATTTGGGTGAGAATTTTTGCATCCATGTTCATCAGGGCTATTGGTCTGTAATTCTCCTTTTTGATGGGGTCTTTGTCTGGTTTTGGGATCAAGGTAACGCTGGCCTCATAAAAGGAGTTTGGAAGTTTTCCTTCCATTTCTATTTTTTGGAACAGTTTCAGAAGAATAGGTATTAATTCTTCTTGAAATGTTTGGTCGAATTCCCCTGGGAAGCCATCTGGCCCTGGGCTTTTGTTTGTTGCGAGATTTTTGATGACTGCTTCAATTTCCTTAGTGATTATAGATCTGTTCAGCTTTTCTATTTCTTCCTGGTTCAGTTCTAGGAATGCATCCATTTGTTCCAGGTTATCTAATTTACTGGCATGGAGTTGCTCATAATATGTTCTTATAATTGTTTGTATTTCTTTGGTGTTGTTTGTGATCTCTCCTCTTTCATTCATGATTTTGTTGATCTGGGTCATTTTGGTCATTGCCACTCCAGCTTTCTTTTGGTGTCCATTAGCATGGTAAATTGTTTTCCATCCCCTTACTTTCAACCTGGGGTTGTCTTTGGTTCTAAAATGAGTCTGTTGCAGACAGCATATTGATGGGTCTTGTTTTTTAATCCAGTCTTTTTTCAAGCCCAGCTAGTATCTTTAAAGTGATGATTCTGAACTCCAGATCCGACATCGTACTAATGTCCATATTGAGTAGGTCCCTGGCAGTCGGTACTACCTCTTGTTCTTTTTGTTGAGGTGATTTTTTCCATCTTGTCATTTTGTCCAGAGGAGAAATGATGAATGAGAGAACAAAATGCTTACCAGGTATCAATGCCCAGAAAATATACTCTAAACAAATCAGAAAAGACAAGAAGCAATGGGAAAAGAAAGGGAAAGACAGAAAAAAGAAAAATAAAAAAAAAGGAAAAGAAGAATTAAAGAAAAAAACAAACAAAACAGAAAAAAACAAAGAAAAAAACCCCAGAATGTGATCAAATATGATCAGGGTGGTATATTGATCCCTGCCACACACTAGATTTTGGGTGTTTTTGGTCTGTTAGAAGAACATGCCTCCCAAAATTTTAAAGAAATAAAAACTTATATGTGTACAAACATAGGGGTTGATATGATGAAGGGATGGAATATGACTGTAAAGATGGAAATTACAAAAAAAATTATAAAAGGAATTGATAAGAAGTTGTTTGAAAATAAAAGAGGAGGATTTAAAAAAAAAGGGAGAAAATGTGATCTTGCAGGGGAGGAGAAAAAAAACATACACTAGAGATTTAGGGTATATTTTGATCTGTTAGAAGAAACTATCTCAAAATTTTAAAGAGAGAACAACTTATATATATATGCCAAAGTACGGGTAACTACAATGAAGGGATAGAATATGACTCTAAAAATGAAAAAAAAAAAAGAAAAATAAAGTTTTTTTTTCAAAAAGGGATTGATAAGATGTTGGTGAAAAGGGGGAAAAGAAAAATAAAAAAAAAATAACTTTGAAAGACTAAAGAATCATGGTAAAAAAGCCATTAATTCTATGTGCATAATTCCCCTAGCGCTGTAGTTCTGCCATTCTCATTGATCAGTAGGCTTGGTCTTGGCTGGCTGTTCTTGCTGATCTTCTGAGGGAGGGGCCTGTTGCTGTGGTTTCCAAAAGTCTTTGCCGGAGGCGGAATTGCCCCGCCCTTGCCCAGTCTGGACTAAGTAATCTGCTCGGGTTTGTTCTCTGGAGCTTTTGTTTCCTTCAAGCTTTTCGTACAGCTTTGGAGGCCGAGAGTGAAAACGGCAGCATCCCAGTCTCTGCCTCGGAGGAGCCAGGAACTCAGGCCCCACTCCTCAGTGAGCCCCCAGAGAAAAGCCGCCAGTCACTCCCGTCTCCCCGGTCTCCGGCCACACTCCGTGTTCACCCGGCCTGTGACCACGCATTTCTATCTCTGGCACCCGACTCGTGTGGTGTCTCCAAACCCAGCAGATCCCTGTGGTGCACTCCCGCGCTGCTCCTCCCAGGGTAAGAAGGTCAGTGTCCCTGGATCTGACGCTTGTTGGGTCCCTGCTGGAGGAGCAGGGGCCCGACTGTGCCGTGGATCATGGTTTATGGCAACCCCGAGCTGAGAGCCCACACCTGGGCTCTGTCTCTGCAGCCGGCTTCCCCGCTCGGATACCTGGGAGCTCTGCCATACTCAGGCACCCCCGGTCTTTCTGTGACCCCGAGGGTCCTGAGACCATACTGTCCCACGAGGGTTCCACCACCCACTTAGCCACCAGAGTGACGTCCCTCAGTGGAGCAGACTTCTAAAAGTTCCGATTTTATGGTCCGCCGCTCTCTCACTTGCTAGAAGCGGCCGACGGAGGTCCCTCCCCCTCCGTCTATCCTCCGGAATATCGCCTCAGATTTATTTCTCTGCACGCCCTACCTTCCAGAAAGTGGCCGCTTTTCTGTTCAGAGAGTTGTTGCTCTTCTTTTCTTCGACCTCCTCTTGAGGTCGTAGGTGTTCAGATTGGTTTGATCCCTATCCAGCTGACTTCCTGAGAGGAGACGAAATCCAGGTCTCCTACTCCTCCGCCATCTTGCTCTACCCCTGGAGAATGTGCATCTTAATAGAAAGAGCAGAGGGTGATCAGGATGTGTGAAAGATGCTCCTTTGGGAAGAACCAACTTGATCCAGCCTTTGGAATCTTAGAGTTACTGAGGATGGGCTGGATACAAATGAATCCTTCCGTCCCCATCAGTACTGGGTCCTGAGTCATCCCATGTTTTATATCCTCAGTAGACATAGAACAAAACCTAGGGACCCCCACAAGGCTCATACATTTCCTTAGCTTCCTGAGCTCCAAGTCTGACCAGTGACTCCTGCCTGAGCCTGCCAGGGACTGTGGACACTGAGCTGGGCTGTGGCAGTGCCAGGTGACTCTCTCCTTGGTCCCCAGGAGCTATTCAAGAAGGTGGTGCCCAGTCATTGCCTGGGCTCCACCTGGTCCAAGAGGAACAAGCCTGGCAATGAGCACCTGGCACCCACAGTCCACACCACCATCACCCATTTCCAAAGTGTGACCAGCTGTGTCCTCACCACCTGCCTTGGGGACCCGAGCATGACAGCCCAGGACAGGGCCAGGGTAGTGGAGCACTGGATCCAGGTGGCCCAGGTATGCTGGGGGAGTTCCAGTGGAGTCCCACTCTGGATTCTGAGGAACTGCCTCTTAACCTTCTCAGTTCTATGGTCTGAGCCCCTCCAGAGTCCATAGGCCTTTCTTGCCAGAGGCACACTGACTTTGACTCACATGTACCAATGGTGTACTTCCTCCCTGGCTTCTTCTTTGAATTAAACAAAATCCTCCTCCCTGTGAATGTTATTCTTCTGCCCCTAAATGTGCAATTCCAGAGCTCCCTGAGCATCTGTTTCATCTGGGAGGGGAGGAGAGGGTGGTATAAACTGAGGGGACTGAATCTAGAGCAAATAGGGATCTAGCTCCCCACCTCACAGCTCATTTTCTTTCCTCCCCAGGAGTGCCAAATTGTGAAGAACTACTCCTCTTTGCATGCCATCCTTTCTGCTCTGCAGAACACCTAGATTTGCAGTCTGAGGAACACATGGTAGAATGTTTCCAGGTAGATAGGCCTCTCTCCACAGGTCGGACCAGAATGGATTAGGCATTTCTCATTGCTCCATTAGTCAGCTGGGAACTCCTGGGAGGCCGCAAACCCTGAGGACAGAGACTGGGCTGATGTTGGGGTCTTTAGCGTCTCTGGGTCTTCAGTCCACCAGTTCGGCTTCAGGAATCAGTTTCTTTATATGTCAGATACTGGGTTGATTTAAGGTGGAGATTTTCAAGTGTTTACAGTAACTGAACCATATGCCCAGAGAAAGCCCAAACTGGGCAACACAGAGAAGCTTAATACAAATGTGAATAGAGGCCTCAGGTGACCACCATGAGAGCTCCCCTCCCCAGTCACAGGGAGACAGTACACAGAGGAACCCAGTAAAAACATTCATTCAGGTGAAGCTTTTGGTTCTGAAATTAAAGGGACTTGCTCTCAAATTCCCCAGGTTATTCCTAAATTTTTCTTTTTTCTTTTTTTTCTCTCCCCTCAGGAAGAGCTACAAAAAATTTAAGAAGCTCCAAAGCCAAGACAAGTCACTCAGCAGGGAACTGATGACCAGGGTAGAGTGGAGGCTGGGGGTCTGGAAATAGAGGAGGACTGAGAGGGAAATGGGACTGGGGAGGATGTGGTTTTGTTAGTTGCTCACTTAACGTTTTAGATTTTCTGGACTTACAGGAAGAAGGATCTGTGTGGCCTATGGGCAAGTGGAGAGGCAGTTTGAGGTACAGGAGTCTCTGGTCATATGATATAGTGATGTTGTCTGGGTGTCGAGCTGGCAACTTTAGCAAGTCTCTTGCTTCCATGAGGGCCCATCCGGCTGGCACTAATGAGTGGATGGGATGGTTAGGGAATCCTTTCTTTCCTAAACAAGCCCAGTGTGCTCTCAGAAAGCCAGCACTCTGCTTTTTCTTCTGTTTTCACAACACCTCCAAGGGGAGGACATCTCCCAGGGATTCCTATGGACCAGGTAGACAAAAAGGCTGCCCAGGCTTGGGTCCAAATGGCTGGGCCAGAGACAGATATGTGTGCCTTCTGTGACTCCACACTGTGCCCCTATAGTAGCTACTGTTATACACTCAGCTGCTATTTCTCACCTGAGTGTCCAGTTGACAATGGCATATGCCCTCAGTGGTTAATGAGGAATGTCTGGGGGAAATGATAGATTCACAGTGGATCCTTTCTTCATCAGAAGCTTCACGTAAATGGGGAAACAAAGTGTCCTGTCATTCTCTTCTCTATGAGTCAGAGGTAGCACTTTCAAGGTTCCCTTCCTGAGTGAATGATGAAAGACTGCTCAGTTGAGGAATGCCCTGAGGAGTTGTTGCTTGGGGGAGGTGAAATCTTTGGCTTTGCCTTAGTTCTGGTCTGGTTGCAGAGACTCCAGATCGGCTAAGGCCAGCAGGAGTTGCTTAACCAGACTTTGAGAACACTCCATGCCTCTCCTTCTGTGGCTTGGCCTAGGCAGGGTCCTGGACATTCCTCAAGAGCCCAGAGGAAAGGATTTCTGGTCAGTGGTGGTCTTAGACTGAGTGAGAGCCACTGAGGCAGGGTCTCTGGCTAAAAAGGAAGAGCGACCTCTCAATCTGTGAGCCCCTGAAAAACTTATTGCCCCTCTTAGGCCTCACCTGGGAAATGCGGAGATGATGATTCTGTGGTGCAGACCTCAGCAAGTGGTGATGAGGTTCAAGGGCAGAAAGGAATGTGTGGATCTTTCTGGATGTGCGAGTGCAGGAAAAATGATGATAGAAATATGGCACTGGGTCCTCAGGAGACTGTGTGAGGAGGGTGAATTTCTCACTTTTTTCAGATGAGGAACTATGTTCAGGGAGGCCAGGCCACAGTCCCTGGGCCATACACAAAGTGAGTGTTGGAGCTGTGATTGATCCAGAATCAGAACACAGTGGGAAGATAGAGTAGCACTGGTACCAGATGATTCAGGTCAGATGTCCAGTGGCCAAAACCAGTAGTGCTGAGGAGAATTTGAGTGAGGGGAGTGTGGTCTCACTGTCCTCATCCTCAATCCTGGCAGGAGGCACCCTCCAAGTTTGTCACCCAGAAGATAAACACCCAGAAATTCCACGAGAGGCAGCAGCAGCAGAAAGTAAGAGCAGGGGCTCCCCCTCCCATCAGGAAGCCTCCAAATCAAGATAGGAGGGGCCTTCTTACTCAAGCCCTAACTCCTCTTGTCACAGTCCCTGAAATCCTTCCTTAGAAGTGACCAGGAAGATGGTGTGTAAAGCTGTGTGCAGGATGTATTTGGGGATAGGGAGTGGCCTGGGTCCACCTACCATGTGATTGGCCAAAGTCATGTCCTGGGAAATGATTAGGAGTCTGGTGGTCTTGGAGGGTGAGGAAGGGGGAACTGGGAGGCAGGCTGCTGAGGGACATAGTCTGCTCCATGTGGGAATCCTGGGGTGGGCTAGGAGGCTAAGGGTGAGTAGTTTTCTGTGAAAGGCTGTGGGGGCTTCTGAGAACAGGGGCTCATCCCACCCCTACCACAATGGCACAGGGTGTTGTCTCCTACCTTTGAACATTTCTCAATGAACTGCTGATGATGCACCTGACGATGGAGGATTATCTGGAGGTGGGTGAGCCTGGGGACTGAGCAGGGAACCATGACTGAGGCTTGGGAGCAGAGAGCCCCTGTGCCGAGCCCTGAGCTGCCAGTACATGGCAAACTTCCTCTCCTGAGAAACTCACAGCCACTCCTGTGAGCTGGTTAATCAAGCCCATCTTAAGGGTCAGTAAAGGGAGACTCTGGTTCCCCAGGATGATGAAGCAGCAGACATGCCTGACTGCAAAGTGCACAAGGTTCTGACAGAGCTGGAATCAGCCTTTTCCTCATATCATGCCCCCTGGGAGAGAGCAAAGTCTGGCCCCTCCACATCAGGAAGCACATAAGTGAATGAGTAGTCCCTTCCTGCCTGAGGCCTCAGCCTCCTTGTATTATCATCAGAAATGGCTGGGCTATAATGTCCCTGAGCTTCTGTCTCCATATCCCCCCTTCTTTGGACCCAGAACCTGGCTAGAGCCTTGTCCTCTTTTCCGTATGTGCCTGGCTCCCTTGGTGGGACCTGGTGGTAGTGCAACATGAGGAGTGGGCATAGACGGGCTAGTAATGACAACTGGGCTCTTTCTGATGGATCTTGATTGCCTTCCAGGGGGGGTGAGGTCAATCTCAGGAAAAGGAATGAGGTGAGCAGCTGTGGCACTTCCTGTAGGATAGGTTGGGGATTGAAAATCAGAGACCCCGCACCCCTATCCCCCAACAGATTGCCTCCTGGCTCCATCCCATGTTTTATGTTTATTGGGCGAGTTTGATGGCAGAGAAGTAGAAGACCCAGCCAACTGACGTTTGCGGGTGGGGGTAGAATCAAGGCAAATTTCCTTGTGGATTGGCTATTTATACCTACCTCTGAGAACAGATATGGCCTGGATGGAATTGAGGGAAGGAGGGTTCCCGTGTATGCAAAGACCCAGGACCTATCCCCTGTCCCCTATCCCCCATGAGGCCTTGTCTGTATCCTGTCCTCCTCTCTGGCCCCAGGAATATGAAATAATGAGGGAGATCCTGCTGCTTCAGGCGGCCTCAAATAATTACAACCTCAAACCTGAGGGGAAATTTGGGACCTGGTTCCGAGACATAAAGAGGCTCAGCGAGAATGAGAGGTGAGATGAGGCCAGGCAGAAGATGGGGGAGGGCAGTGGTAGACTCTCCCTGGTGGCCAGTCCAGAGAACCTGTGTCCATGGCTCTCTGGACAGCCCCAGAACTTTTTGCATTGTGACCCCTGGAGTACCTGGACTTTAGCTGCTGGTCAGACACTGGGAAGGACACCTTAACTGTGGCTCCTGACTGGCTCACAGGTGTCACTCTGTCCTGTAGCTACATCCTGTCCTGCCAGCTGGAGCCCCGATCCTAGTCAGCCAGCAGAACTGGGAAGGCCCAGAAGAGCCAGCCATCGTCAAGCTCAGGGGCGAGTGAGTGTCCTGGCTGGCAGCGCCACCTCTTCCTCAGCTGTGGGGACACAGCTGGGATGCTTGGGGGTTCCAGGACCCCTGCTCTGAGGGGAAGGAGACCTTTGGGAGGCTCTTCCTGTGGTCCCCTGAAGGCCAGGGGAAGAGACAATGATCCCACCCATCTCCCTGACTTCTCTTCTCCAAGGTCTATATATACCTATTTGGAGGGGCAATATTTAGTAAATAAAGGTTTAAATATTATTATATAAAAGTCCTGTTCTTTTACAGCTTGAGTTGTGATTTGATTCTTTTACTTCCTGTGTTAATTTAAATGATGAACAGATGCTCACATTCTTTCTTGAATAAAGAAATCTTGCAGTCATCAGCTTACTCTATTGTAAGAGAGGAGAAAGTCCATGCCACGCTCTTACTTGAAGGGGCCCCCAATTCCCCTTCCTCAGAGGATATGTTCACTTCAGTGTTGCTCACCTGTAAGGAGCAGTGACAGTCCTCCAACCTCCCAGGGTCTAGAGGTTGAGGCTACTCTTACAGACATAGGAACAATCACTGAAATTGGGAGTCTAACACTTGACAGGACCACTTCCTGACCCAGGACAGTGACTACCTTTCCACACTATGAAGGAAGAGGAAACATTTGTGGCTTCTTTTGTTGAAGTTTCTTTTGACAAAATATTAAAAACTTATAGTTCTCTAGCTCAACATCTGGAATTGCATCAGCATTAAGTAGGGAAAAACATGAAAGAGATCAAACTGTGCACTTGAAAAAGATGAGGCCAGGTGGGGCGGAGCAAGATGGCGGAGGAGTAGGAGACCAGGATTTCATCTCCTCTCAGGAATTCAGCTGGATAGGGATCAAACCAATCTGAACACCTACAAACTCAACAGGAGATCGAAGAAAAGAAGAGCAACAACTCTCTCATCAGAAAAGCGACAACTTTCTGGAAGGTAGGACGGGCGGAGAAGTGAATCCAAGGCGATATTTGGGAGGATAGACGGCGGGGGTGGGGCCTCCGTTGTCCGCTTCTGGCAAGTGATAGAACCACGGAGCACAAAATCAGAACTTTTAAAAGTCTGCTCCGCTGAGGGACGTCACTCTGGTGGCTAAGTGGGGGGTGGAACCCTCCAGGACAGTGTGGTCTCAGGACCCTCGGGGTCACAGAAAGACCGGGGGTGCCTGAGTGTGGCAGAGCTCCCAGGTAACGGAGCAGGGAAGCCAGCTGCAGAGGCAGAGCCCAGGCGCCAGCTCTCAGCTAGGGGTTGCCATAAACCATCATCTGCGGCACAGTCGGGCCCCTGCTCCTCCAGCAGGGACCCAACAAGCGTCAGATCCAGGGAGACTCACCTTCCTCCCCTGGGAGGAGCCGCACGGTAGTGCACCGCAGGGATCTGCTGGGTTTGGAGACTCCACCCGGGGTCGGGTGCCAGAGATAGAAAAGCACGGTCACAGGCCGGATGAGCACGGAGTGCGGCCGGAGACCAGGGAGACGGGAGTGACTGACGGCTTTCCTCTGGGGGCTCACTGAGAAGCGGGGCCCTGAGTTCTCGGCTCCTCCGGGGTAGAGATTGGGAGGCCGCCATTTTCACTTTCCGCCTCCAAAACTGTACGGAAAGCTCGAAGGGAACAAAAGCTCCGGAGAGCAAACCCGAGCAGATTACTTGGTCTGGACCAGGCAAGGGTGGGGCAATTCTGCCTCTGGCAAAGACATTTGGAAACCATGGCAACAGTCCCCTCCCCAGAAGATCAGCGAGAACAGCCAGCCAAGACCAAGTTTACCCATCAATGAGAAAGGCAGAACTCCAGCGCTAGGTGACTACTGCACATAGAATTCATGGCTTTTTTACCATGATTCTTTAGTCTTTCAAAGTTAATTTTTTTTAACTGTCTTTTTTTCTTTTTTTTCTTTTTGAATTTTTCTTTTTCCCTTTTTCAACCAACATCTTATCAATCCCTTTTTTTTTAAAAAAAAATTATTTTTCATTTTTAGAGTCATATTCTATCCCTTCATAGTAGTTACCCATATTTTTGGCTTATATATATAAGTTGTTCTCTCTTTAAAATTTTGAGATAGTTTCTTCTAACAGATTAAAATATACCCTAAATCTCCAGTATATGGTGTTTTCTACTCCCCTGCCTGATCACATCCTCTCCCTTATTTTTTTCTTTTTTTAAATCCTCTTCTTTCTTTTTTCAAACAACTTCTTATCAATTCCTTTTATAAAATTTTCTATAATTTCCATCTTTACAGCCATATTCCATCCCTCATCATATCAACCCTTATTTTTGTACATATATAAATTTTTCTTTCTTTAAAATTTTGGGAGTCACTTTCTTCTAAAAGACCAAAATACACCCCAAATCTAGTGTGTGGCACTGATCTATATATCAGCCTGATCATATTTGATCACCTTCTGGTTTGTTTTTTTTTTTTGTCGTTGTTGTTTTGTTTTGTTTGTTTTCGTTTGTTTTTATCTTTTTCTTTATCTTTTTCTATTTTTTCTTTTCCTCTCTTTCCCTTTCTTTTCCCACTGCTTCAGGTCTTTTCTGATTTGTTTAGAGTATATTTTCTGGGGACGTTGTTACTCTGCTAGCATTTCATTCTCTCATTAATCTATTCTCCTCTGCACAAAATGACAAGACGGAAAAAATCACCTCAACAAAAAGAACAAGAGGTAGTACCGACTGCCAGGGACCTACTCAATACGGACATTAGTACAATGTCAGATCTAGAGTTCAGAATCATCACTTTAAAGATACTAGCTGGGCTTGAAAAAAACATGGAAGTTATTAGAGAAACCCTTTCTGGAGAAGTAAAAGAACTAAAATCCAACCAAGTAGAAATTAAAAAGGCTATTAATGAGGTGCAATCAAAAATGGGGGTGCTAACTGCTAGAATAAATGAGGCAGAAGAGAGAATCAGTAATATAGAAGATGAAATGATGGAAAATAAAGAAGCTGAGAAAAAGAGAGATAAACAACTACTGGATCACGAGGGCAGAATTCGAGAGATAAGCGATACCATAAGATGAAACAACATTAGAATCATTGGGATCCCAGAAGAAGAAGAAAGAGAGAGAGGGGCAGAAGGCATAATGGAGCAAATTATAGCAGAGAACTTCCCTAATTTGGGAAAGGAAACAGGCATGAAAATCCAAGAAGCACAGAGAACCCCTCTCAAAATCAATAAAAATAGGTCAACACCCCGACATCTAATAGTAAAACTTACGAGTCTCAGAGAGAAAGAGAAAATCCTGAAAGCAGCTCGGGAGAAGAGATATGTAACCTACAAGGGTAGAAACATTAGATTGGCAACAGACCTATCCACAGAGACCTGGCAGGCCAGAAAGGACTGGCAGGATATATTCAGAGCACTAAATGAGAAAAATATGCAGCCAAGAATACTATATCCAGCTAGGCTGTCATTGAAAATTGAAGGAGAGATAAAAAGCTTCCAGGACAAACAAAAACTAAAGGAACTTGCAAACACAAAACCAGCCCTACAGGAAATCTTGAAAGGGGTCCTCTAAGCAAAGAGAGAGCCTAAAAGCAACATAGACCAGAAAGGAACACAGACATTATATGGTAACAGTCACCTTACAGGCAATACAATGGCACTAAATTCCTATCTTTCAATAGTTACCTTGAATGTAAATGGGCTCAATGCCCCAATCAAAAGACACAGGCTATCAGACTGGATTAAAAAACAAGACCCATCAATATGCTGTCTGCAAGAGACTCATTTTCGACCCAAAGACAGCCCCAGATTGAAAGTGAGGGGGTGGAAAACCATTTACCATGCTAATGGACACCAAAAGAAAGCTGGGGTGGCAATCCTTATATCAGACAAATTAGATTTTAAACCAAAGACTGTAATAAGAGATGAGGAAGGACACTATATCCTACTTAAAGGATCTATCCAACAAGAAAATCTAACAATTGTAAATATCTATGCCCCTAACATGGGAGCAGCCAATTATATAAGCCAATTAATAACAAAAGCAAAGAAACACATTGACAACAATACAATAATAGTGGGGGACTTTAACACCTCCCTCACTGAAATGGACAGATCGTCTAAGCAAAAGATCAACAAGGAAATAAAGACTTTAAATGACACACTGGACCAAATGGACTTTACAGACATATTCAGAACATTCCACCCCAAAGCAACGGAATACACATTCTTCTCTAGTGCCCATGGAATATTCTCCAGAATAGATCACATCCTAGGTCATAAATCAGGTCTCAACTGGTACGAAAAGATTGGGATCATTCCCTGCCTATTTTCAGACCACAATGCTTTGAAACTAGAGCTCAATCACAAGACAAACGTCAGAAAGAACTCAAATACATGGAGGCTAAAGAGCATCCTACTGAAGAACGAATGGGTCAACCAGGAAATTAAAGAAGAATTAAAAAAATATATGGAAACCAATGAAAATGAAAACATAACTCTTCAAAATCTTTGCGATGCACCAAAGGCAGTCCTAAGAGGAAAGTATATAGCAATACAAGCCTTTCTCAAGAAGCAAGAAAGGTCTCAAGTACACAACCTAACCCTACACCTAAAGGAGCTGGAGAAAGAACAGCAAATAAAGCCTAAACCGAGCAGGAGAAGAGAAATCGTAAAGATCAGAGCAGAAATCAATGAAATAGAAACTAAAAGAACAGTAGAACAGATCAACGAACCTAGGAGCTGGTTCCTTGAAAGAATTAACAAGATTGATAAACCCCTGGCCAGACTTATCAAAAAGAAAAAGAGAAATGACCCAAATCAACAAAATCATGAATGAAAGAGGAGAGATCACAACCAACACCAAAGAAATACAAACAATGATAAGAACATATTATGAGCAACTCTATGCCAGCAAATTAGATAACCTGGAAGAAATGGATGCATTCCTAGAGATGTACCAACTACCAAAACTGAACCAGGAAGAAATAGAAAACCTGAACAGACCTATAACCACTAAGGAAATTGAAGCAGTCATCAAAAATCTCGCAACAAACAAAAGCCCAGGGCCAGATGGCTTCCCAGGGGAATTCGACCAAACATTTCAAGAAGAATTAATACCTATTCTTCTGAAACTGTTCCAAAAAATAGAAATGGAAGGAAAACTTCCAAACTCATTTTATGAGGCCAGCATTACCTTGATCCCAAAACCAGACAAAGACCCCATCAAAAAGGAGAATTACAAACCAATATCCCTGATGAACATGGATGCAAAAATTCTCACCCAAATACTAGCCAATAGGATCCAACAGTACATTAAAACTATTATTCACCACGGCCAAGTGAGATTTATCCCTGGGCTGCAAGGTTGGTTCAACATCTGCAAACCAATCAATGTGATACAATCCATTAACAAAAGAAAGAACAAGCATCCTATGATCCTCTCAATAGATGCAGAAAAAGCTTTTGACAAAGTACAGCATCCTTTCTTGATCAAAACTCTTCAGAGTATAGGGATAGAGGGCACATACCTCAATATCATAAAAGCCATCTATGAAAAACCTACAACAAATATCATTCTCAATGGTGAAAAACTGAGAGCTTCCCCCTAAGGTCAGGAACGCGGCAGGGATGTCCACTATCACCACTGCTATTCAACATAGTATTGGAAGTCCTAGCCACAGCAATCAGACAACAAAAAGAAATCAAAGGCATCCAAATTGGCAAAGAAGAAGTCAAACTCTCACTCTTTGCAGATGATATGATACTTTATGTGGAAAACCCCAAAGAGTCCACCCCAAAACTGCTAGAACTCATACAGGAATTCAGTCAAGTGGCAGGATAGAAAATCAATGCACAGAAGTCAGTGGCATTCCTATACACCAACAACAAGACAGAAGAAAGAGAAATGAAGGAGTCGATCCCATTTACAATTGCACCCAAAACCATAAGATACCTAGGAATAAATCTAACCAAAGAGGCAAAGGATCTGTACTCAGAAAACTATAAAATACTCATGAAAGAATTGAGGAAGACACAAAGAAATGGAAAAACGTTCCATGCTCATGGATTGGAAGAACAAATATTGTGAAGATGTCAATGCTACCTAGAGCAATCTACACATTCAATGCCATCCCCAACAAAATACCATCCACTTTTTTCAAAGAAATGGAACAAATAATCCTAAAATGTGTGTGGAACCAGAAAAGACCCCGCATAGCCAGAGGAATGTTGAAAAAGAAAAGCAAAGCCGTCGGCATCACAATTCCGGACTTCCAGATCTATTACAAAGCTGTCTTCATCAAGACAGCATGGTACTGGCACAAAAACAGACACATAGATCAATGGAACAGAATAGAGAGCCCAGAAATGGACTCTCAACTCTATGGTCAACTCATCTTTGACAAAGCAGGAAAGGATGTCCAATGGAGAAAAGACAGTCTCTTCAACAAATGGTGTTGGGAAAATTGGATAGCCACATGCAGAAGAATGAAACTGGACCATTTCCTTACACCACACACAAAAATAGACTCCAAATCGTTGAAAGACCTCCATGTGAGACAGGAGTCCATCAAAATCCTAAAGGAGAACACAGGCAGCAACCTCTTTGACCTCAGCCAAAGCAACTTCTTCCTAGAAACATCGCCAAAGGCAAGGGACAAAAGGGCAAAAATGAAGTATTGGGACTTCATCAAGATAAAAAGCTTTTGCAAAGCAAAGGAAACAGTCGACAACACCAAAAGACAACCGACAGAATTGGAGAAGATATTTGCAAATGACATATCAGATGAAGGGCTAGTATCCAACATCTATAAAGAACTCATCAAACTCAACACGCAAAGAACAAAGAATCCAATCAAGAAATGGGCAGAAGACATGAACAGACATTTTTCCAAAGAAGACATCCAAATGGCCAACAGACACATGAAAAAGTGCTCAATATCACTCAGCATCAGGGAAATCCAAATCAAAACCTCAATGAGATACCACCTCACACCAGTCAGAATGGCTAAAATTAACAAGTCAGGAAACGACAGATGTTGGCGGGGATGGGGAGAAAGGGGAACCCTCCTACACTGTTGGTGGGAATGCAAGCTGGTGCAGCCACTCTGGAAAACTGTATGGAGGTTCCTCAAAAAGTTGAAAATAGAGCTAGCATATTATCCAGCAATTGCACTACTGGGTATTTACCCCAAAGATACAAAAGTAGGGATCCAAAGGGGTACGTGCACCCTGATGTTTATAGCAGCAATGTCCACAATAGCCAAACTGTGGAAAGAGCCAAGATGTCCATCGACAGATGAATGGATAAAGAAGATGTGGTCTATATATACAATGGAATATTATGCAGCCATCAAAAGGAATGAGATCTTGCCATTTGCAACGACGTGGATGGAACTGGAGTGTATTATGTTGAGTGAAATAAGTCAAAGAGAGAAAGACATGTATCATATGATCTCACTGATATGAGGAATTCTTAATGGCAGGAAACAAACTGAGGGTTGCTGGAGTGGGTGGCGGGGTGGGAGGGATGGGGTGACTGCGTGATAGACACCGGGGAGGGTATGTGCTCTGGTAAGCGCTGTGAATTGTGCAAGACTGTTGAATCTCAGATCTGTACCTCTGAAACAAATAATTCAATATATGTTAAGAAAAAAAAAAGAAGAAGAAGGTAACAGGAGGGGAAGAATTAAGCGGAGGAAATCGGAGGGGTAGACTAACCATGAGAGACGATGGACTCTGAAAAACAAACAGGGTTCTAGAGGGGAGGGTGGTGGGTGGATGGGTTAGCCTGGTGGTGGGTATTGAGGAGGGCACATTCTGCATGGAGCACTGGGTGTTATGCACAAACAATGAATCATGGAACACTTCATCTAAAACTAATGATGTAATGTATGGGGATTAACATAAGAATAAAAACGAAAAAGAAAAAGATGAGGTCAAAAGAAGGTAATTTGTGAATAGCCTAAGGGCATGGAGGACTTTGCATCCTTAGTCTCCCTCTAGGGTCTCCCTCCTCCCTCTACCTATATTTCAATCCTCTGAGGTTATTTGTCCATGACTCCTGAATTCCTTTTCCTACTTGTCTTATATCTGGGATAAAGATTATGATGTGTGTTTTAAAGCTATAGCTGGGCCTCCTCCCATAAATATTTGCGCTATCTGTGAATAAGGATTTTCAGCGTCCCTGCAGTTCTTATACAATTCTTTTTAAGGCAGAAATTCCCTACATCATTGCCACTCCTCGGCTGGGACTTGCTGAATGTGGGATGGTTTCTTAGTTGCTAAAACAGGTCCATATATGTGCCCAGTGATTTTCCAACATTCTCCCTTACTGGCCAAAAGGAGATCTCTGGATAAAGCTCATGAGATCTCATCCAATTCTCTCCAGACCTCCATACAAATCTTTCATATTTTGTCCAACTCTCATGAGAACGCAGTCCAAATCTCATGAGATCTCTTTCAAATCTCACCAGACCTCACCAAATCTTGTGAGATCTCATCCAAGTGTCGCCAGGCCTGAGTCCAATCTAGTGAGATCACACATACATCTCCCGAGATTTCTACACAAATCTCTTGAGGTCTTATTCCAGACTCAGCAGATCTCAATCCGAATCCATCAGAACTCATACAAATCGCATGAGACTTCATCCATATTCTCATTAGACCTCAGTCCAATCTCATGAGATGTCACATACATCTCATTAGATTTCCACCCAAATCTCATGATATCTTAGTCTAGATCTCACCAGATCTCAGTCCAAATCTCGTGAGAACTCAGTCCAAATCTCATGAGATTTCATCCAAATCTTACCAACACACAGTCCAAATCTCCTGAGATCTCATTCAAATCTCACCAGATATCAATCCAAATTTCATGGTATCTCATGCACATCTTATGAGAATTCTAGCTAAATCTCATGAGAACTCAGTCCAAATATTGTGAGATCGCACCACACATCTCATGAGATTTCTACTCAAATCTCATGAGATCTTATTCCAAATCTCATGAGATCTCAGTCCAAATATCATGAAAACTCAGTTGAAATCTCATGATATCTCATTCAAATCTTGCAAGATCACAATCCAAATCTCTTGATATATCATGCACCTCTTGCAAGATTTCTAGCTAAATCTCATGAGATCAGTTTAAATCTCATGAGAACTCAGTCTAAGCCTTGTGAGATCTCAGTCCAAATTTCGCCATATCTCAGTACAAATCTCATGAGATCTCATGCACATCTCCCAAGAATTCTACAGCTCTATCATGAGCTCTCTTCCAAATATTGTTAGATCTCATTCCAATTCTTGTGAGAACTCAGTCTACACATTGTATGATCTCATTCAAATCTTGACAATCTCTGTCCAAATCTCAAAAGAACTCATCCAAACCTTATGAGATCTCATAGAAATCTCACCAGACATCAGTCAAAATCTTGTGAGAACTCACACACATCTCGTGACATTTCTAGACAAATCTTGTGAGATCTCTTCCAAATGTCACCAGATATCAGTCCAAATCTCATGAGATCTGACTCAGATTTTGTGAGATTTATAGCCAAATCTCATAAGAACTCCTTCCAAATCTTGTGAGATCTACTTCCAAATCTCACGAGACCTCATGCAAATCTCACAAGTTTCTACCAAAATTTCATGAGATCTTAGCCCAAACTCATGAGATCTCATCCAAATATCACCACATCTCAGTCCAAATCTCATGAGATCTCACACACATCTCACGAGAATTCTACACATTCTCTCAAGATATCTCTTCCAAATCTCATCAGATCTTATTCCAAATATCATGAGAACTCAGTCCAAATCTTGTATGATCACATTCAAATCTCACCAATCTCTGTCCAAACCTCAAAAGCACTCATCCAAATCTCATGAGACCTCATCCAAATCTCACCAGATATCAGTCCACATCTCAGGACATCTGAGTCCAAATCTCATGAGATATCATTCAAATCTTGCCAGACCTCAGTCCAAATATCATGATAGCTCATGCACATCTCACAAGATTTCTAGCTAAATCTCTGAGATCCATCCAAATGTGGTGAGAACTCAGTCCAAATCTTGAGAGGAAACAGTCCAAATCTGGTGAGACCTCATGCACATATCATGAGATTTCTACCAAAATCTCATGAGAGCTTATACCAAATCTCATGAGAACTCCATCCAAATCTTATGAGATCTCATCCAAGTCTCGCCAGTCCTCAGTCCAGTCTCAAGAGATCTCACCTACATCCTGCTAGATTTCTACAAAAATCTCATGAGAATGTACTACAGATCTCACCAGACCTCAGTCTAAATAACGTGAGACCTCCAACCAAATCTCGTGAGATCTCATCTAAGTCT
>NW_025409247.1:0-8333 GCF_002201575.2 Neomonachus schauinslandi
GTGCCATTGTATTGCCTGTAAGGTGACTGTTACCGTATATTTTCTGTGTTCCTTTCTGGTCTATGTTGCTTTTAGGGTCTCTCTTTGTTTAGAGGACCCTTTTCAAGATTTCCTGTAGGCCTGTTTTTGTGTTTGCAAATTCCTTTAGTTTTTGTTTGTCTCTTCTCCCGAGCTGCTTTCAGGATTTTCTCTTTGTCTATGAGACTCGTAAGTTTTACTATTAGATGTCGGGGTGTTGACCTATTTTTATTGATTTTGAGACGGTTTCTCTGTGCTTCCAGGATTTTGCTGCCTGTTTCCTTCCCCAAATTAGGGAAGTTCTCTGCTATAATTTGCTCCACTATACCTTCTGCCCCTCTCTCTCTTTCTTCTTCTTCTGGGATCCCAATTATTCTAATGTTGTTTTTTCTTATGGTATTGCTTATCTCTCGAATTCTGCCCTCGTGATCCAGTAGTTGTTTATCTCTCTTTTTCTCAGCTTCTTTATTTTCCATCATTTGGTCTTCTATATTACTGATTCTCTCTTCTGCCTCATTTATCCTAGCAGTTAGTGCTCCCATTTTTTTTGCACCTCATTAATAGCCTTTTTGATTTCTACTTGGTTAGACTTTAGTTCTTTTACTTCTCCAGAAAGGGTTTCTCTAATAACTTCCATATTTTTTCAAGCCCAGCTAGTATCTTTAAAGTGATGATTCTGAACTCTAGATCCGACACCGTACTAATGTCCGTATTGAGTAGGTCCCTGGCAGTCGGTACTACCTCTTGTTCTTTTTGTTGAGGTGATTTTTTCCGTCTTGTCATTTTGTCCAGAGGAGAATAGATGAATGAGAGAACAAAATGCTAGCAGAGTAACAACATCCCCAGAAAATATACTCTAAACAAATCAGAAAAGACCTGAAGCAGTGGAAAAAGAAATGGAAAGAGAGAAAAAAGAAAAAGAAAAAAAAGAAAAAGATAAAGATAAAAACAAAACAAACAAACAAAACAAAACAACAAGAACAAAAAAAACCAGAATGTGATCAAATATGATCAGGCTGGTATATAGATCACTGCCACACACTAGATTTGGGGTGTATTTTGGTCTTTTAGAAGAAAGTGCCTCCCAAAATTTTAAAGAAAGAAAAACTTATATATGTACAAAAATAAGGGTTGATATGATGAAGGCATGGAATATGACTGTAAAGATGGAAATTATAAAAAATTTTATAAAAGGAATTGATAAGTTGTTTGAAAAAAGAAAGAAGAGGATTTAAAAAAAGAAAAAAGAAAAAAAGGGAGAGAATGTGATCAGGCAGGGGAATAGAAAACACCATATACTAGAGATTTAGGGTATATTTTAATCTGTTAGAAGAAACTATCTCAAAATTTTAAAGAGAGAACAACTTATATATATATGCCAAAAATACAGGTAACTACTATGAAGGGATAGAATATGAGTGTAAAAATGAAAAATAAAAATGCTTTTTAAAAAAGGGATTGATAAGATGTTGGTTGAAAAAGGGAAAAAGAAAAATTCAAAAAAAAAAGACAGTTAAAAAAAATTAACTTTGAAAGACTAAAGAATCCTGGTAAAAAAGCCATGAATTCTATGTGCAGTATTCCCCTAGCGCTGGAGTTCTGCCGTTCTCATCGATGGGTAAACTTGGTCTTGTCTAGCTGTTCTCGCTGATCTTCTGGGGAGGGGACTGTTGCCGTGGTTCCCAAATGTCTTTGCCGGAGGCGGAATTGCCCCGCACTTGCCCGGTCCCGGCTAAGTAATCTGCTCAGGTTTGCTCTCCAGAGCTTTTGTTCCCTGCAAGCTTTCCATACAGCCTTGGAGGCGGAGAGTGAAAATGGCGGCCTCCCAATCTCTGCCCCAGAGGAGCCAAGAACTCAGGGCCCCGCTTTTCAGTGAGCCCCCAGAGAAAAGCCGTCAGTCTCTCCCATCTTCCCGGTCTCCAGCCGCACTCCGTGCTCACCCGGCCTGTGACTGAGCATTTCTATCTCTGGCACCCGACTCGTGTGGAGTCTCCAAACCCAGCAGATCCCCGCGGTGGGCTCCCGTGCCACTCCTCCCAGGGGAGGAAAGGGAGTCTTCCCGCTTGTTGGGTCCCAGCTGGAGGAGCAGTGGCCCGACTGTGCACCGGATCACGGTCTATGGCAACCCCGAGCTGAGAGCCCGCGCCTCAGCTCTGTCTCTGCAGCCGGCTTCCTTGCTCTGATACCTGGGAAATCTGCCACACTCAGGCACCCCTAATCTTTCGGTGACCCCGAGGGTCCTGAGACCACACCGTCCTGCGAGGGTTCCACCCCCAGCTATGCACCAGAGCAACGTCCCTCAGTGAAGCCGACTTCTAAAATTCTGATTTTGTGCTCTGAGGCTCTATCACTTGCCAGAAGCGGCCGACGGAGGCCCCTCCTCCCGCTGTCTATCATCCCAAATATTGCCTCGGATTTACCTCTCTGCACATCCTACCTTCCAGAAAGTGGTCGCTTTTCTGTTCAGAGAGTTGTTGCTATTCTTTTATTCGATCTCCTGTTGAGTTTGTAGGTGTTCAGAATGGTTTGATCCCTATCCAGCTGAATTCCTGAGAGGAGACGAAATCCAGGTCTCCTACTCCTCCGCCATCTTGCTCCCGGTTTCCAGACCATAAAAGACTCTTAATGATAGAGAACAAACTGAGGGTTGATGGAGGGAGGTGGGTGGGGGGATGGGCTACATGGGTGATGGGTATTAAAGAGGGCACTTTTTGTGATGAGCAGTTGGTGTTGTACGTAAGTGATGAATCACCAAATTCCACTGTAGAAACCAATATTGCACTCTATGTTAACTAAGTAAAAGTTAAATTAAAAAAGAAAAATTTTTAAATAAAATAAAATAAATAAAGTACATTTTTATTTGGGGGGTATGATAAATAATTGATACCTCCAAGGCATTTTGTTACCTGAGAATAGCACCTCTCTGTATTAATAGCCCATATTAAGAGGATTATCCCAGTGAGTCATCAACAAACTTGCCCACTGTAGATACTGGGAAAGAGAGGATTAGGGATTTCATATGGTTGCTCAAGATCATGCACATCAGAACGGAGAACCATTTAAAGTGTAGGCTGCGTGACATTTCCACTAAATTACCTGAGGCTTGGTCAGCTCCTGACAGGGACAGGAAGGATGTGGAGTAACCACATTCCTGGAATGGTCTCAGGTAGTTGCCAGATTTGAGTTCGGGTTCTGGGCCTACCCCAGTCCCGGCTGTGGTATCCTGTAACCTCCTCTGTGCCTACACTTACCCAAGATGAATGTCGGCCCTTCTTGGGTCGACTGCCCCTTGTCTTTGCATCTGCCCCTTGTCTAAGGAGATGGAGAAGTTGAACCCATCAGCCAGCTCCTCGATGATCTGGTTTGAGTTCTGCAAAGACAGTGCCTAATAGCTTGGCCAGGAGGAATAAAGGACATGTCTGGACATTGCCACTGGGGGATACTCTCAAGAGAAAATCTGTTCCAGGGGGGCGGAGCAAGATGGCAGAGAAGTAGGAGACCTGGATTTCGTCTCCTCTCAGGAATTCAGCTGGATAGGGATCAAACCATTCTGAACACCTACAAACTCAACAGGAGATCGAGGAAAAGAATAGCAACAACTCTCTGAACAGAAAAGCGACCACTTTCTGGAAGGTAGGACGTGCGGAGAAGTGAATCCGAGGCGATATTCGGGAGGATAGACGGCGGGGGAGGGGCCTCCATTGGCCGCTTCTGGCAAGTGATAGAGCCACGGAGCACAAAATCGGAAATTTTAGAAGTCTGCTCCACTGAGGGACGTCAATCTGGTGGCTAAGTGGGGTTTGGAACCCTCACAGGACAGTGTGGTCTCAGGACCCTCGGGATCACAGAAAGACCCGGGGTGCCTGAGTTTGGCAGAGCTCCGAGGTAACGGAGCAGGGAAGCCAGCTGCAGAGGCGGAGCCCAGGCGCGGGCTCTCAGCTCGGGGTTGCCATAAACCGTGATCTACGGCACAGTCGGTCCACTGCTCTTCCATGGTTTCATGGTTTCCATGAATTTTTAAAATTCTTCTTTAATTTCCTGGTTGACCCATTCATTCTTTAATACGATGCTCTTCAGCCTGCATGTATTTAAGTTCCTTCCAACTTTCCTCTTGTGATTGAATTCTAGTTTCAAAGCACAGTGGTCTGAAAATAGGCAGGGAATGATCCCAATCTTTTGGTACCAGTTGAGACCTGATTTATGACCTAGGATGTGATCTATTCTGGAGAATGTTCCATGGGCACTAGAGAAGAATGTGTATTCCGTTGCTTTGGGATGGAATGTTCTGAATATGTCTGTGAAGTCCATTTGGTCCAGTGTGTCATTTAAAGTCTTTATTTCCTTGTTGATCTTCCGCTTAGACGATCTGTCCATTTCAGTGAGGGGGGTGTTAAAGTCCCCCACTATTATTGTATTGTTGTCGATGTGTTTCTTTGCTTTTGTTATTAATTGCCTTATATAATTGGCTGCTCCCATGTTAGGGGCATAGATATTTACAATTCTTAGATCTTCTTGTTGGATAGATCCTTTAAGTAGGATTATAGTGTCCTTCCTCATCTCTTATTACAGTCTTTCGTTTAAAATCTAATTTGTCTGATGTAAGGATTGCCTCCCCAGCTTTCTTTTGGTGTCCATTAGCATGGTAAATGGTTTTCCACCCCCTCACTTTCAATCTGGGGGAGTCTTTGGGTCTAAAATGAGTCTCTTGCAGACAGCATATTGATGGGTCTTGTTTTTTAATCCAGTCTGATAGCCTGTGTCTTTTGACTGGAGCATTTAACCCATTTACATTCAGGGTCACTATTGAAAGATAGGAATTTAGTGCCATTGTATTGCCTGTAAGGTGACTGTTACTGTATACTGCCTGTGTTCCTTTCTGGTCTATGTTGCTTTTACTCTTTCTCTTTGTTTAGAGGACCCTTTTCAATATTCCTTGTAGGGCTGGTTTTGTGTTTGTTAATTCCTTTAGTTTTTGTTTGTCCTGGAAACTTTTTATCTCTCCTTCTATTTTCAATGACAGCCTAGCTGGATATAGTATTCTTGGCTGCATGTTTTTTTCATTTAGTGCTCTGAATATATCCTGCCAGTCCTTCCTGGCCTGCCAGGTCTCTGCGGATAGTTCTGTTGCCAATCTAATATTTCTACCATTGAAGGTTACAGATCTCTTCTCCTGAGCTGCTTTCAGGATTTTCTCTTTGTCTCTGAGACTCGTAAGTTTTACTATTAGATGTAGGGGTGTTGACCTATTTTTATTGATTTTGAGAGAGGTTCTCTCTGCTTCCTGGATTTTGATGCCTTTTCCTTCCCCAAATTAGGGAAGTTCTCTGCTATAATTTGTTGCATTATACCTTCTGCCCCTCTCTCTCTTTCTTCTTTTCTGGGATCCCAATTATTCTAATGTTGTTTCATCTTATGGTATCGCTTATCTCTCGAATTCTGCCCTCGTGATCCAGTAGTTGTTTATCTCTTTTTCTCAGCTTCTTTATTTTCCATCATTTCATCTTCTATATCACTGATTCTCTCTTCTGCCTCATTTATCCTAGCAGTTAGCGCCCCCTATTTGATTGCACCTCATTAATACCCTTTCTGATTTCTACTTGGTTAGATTTTAGTTCTTTTATTTTTCCAGAAAGGGTTTCTCTAATAACTTCCATATTTTTCTCAAGCCCAGCTAGTATCTTTAAAGTGATGATTCTGAACTCTAGATCAAACATCGTACTAATGTCCGTATTGAGTAGGTCCCTGGCAGTCGGTACTACCTCTTGTTCTTTTTGTTGAGGTGATTTTTTCCATCTTGTCATTTTGTCCAGAGGAGAATAGATGAATGAGAGAACAAAATGCTAACAGGGTAACAACGTGCCCAGAAAATATACTCTAAACAAATCAGAAAAGACCTGAAGCAGGGGGAAAAGAAAGGGAAAGAGAGAAAAAAGAAAAAAAAAGATAAAAACAAACAAAACAGAACAAAACAAGAAAAACCCAGAATGTGATCAAATATGATCAGGCTGGTACATAGATCAGTGCCACACACTGGATTTTGGATCTATTTTTGTATGTTAGAAGAAAGTGCCTCCCAAAATTTTAAAGAAAGAAAAACTTATATATGTACAAAAATAAGGGTTGATATGATGAAGGGATGGAATATGAATGTAAAGATGAAAATTATTAAAAATTTTATAAAAGTAATTGATAAGATGTTTGAAAAAGAAAGAAGATTAAAAAAAGGGGGAAAAAAGGGAGAGAATGTGATCAGGCAGCAGAGTAGAACAAAACCATACACTAGAGATTTAGGGTATATTTTGATCTGTTAGCAGAAACTAACTCAAAATTAGAGAACAACATATATATATATATATATATAGTAAAAAGTAAAAAAAAATTACTTTGAAAGACATGGGAGCAGCCAATTATATAAGGCAATTAATAACAAAAGCAAGCATATATATATATATATATATAAATATATATATATATATTTATATATATATATAAATATATATATATATAAATAATTTATATATTTATAAATATATATATATTTATAAATATATATATTATAAATATATATATATAAATATATATATATAAATAATTTATATATATAAAATTTATATATATATATATATATAAATATATATGCCAAAAATATGGGTAACTACTATGAAGGGATAGAATATGTCTCTAAAAATGAAAAATAAAAATGTTTTTTAAAAAAGGGATTGATAAGATGTTGGTTGAAAAAGGGAAAAAGAAAAATTAAAAAAAGAAAAAAACACAGTTAAAAAAAATTTACTTTGAAAGACTAAAGAATCCTGGTAAAAAAAAAGCCATGGTTTCTATGTGCATTACTCCCCTAGCTATGGAGTTCTGCCGTTCTCATTGATGGGTAAACTTGGTCTTGGCTGGCTGTTCTCGTTGATCTTCTGGGGAGGGGCCTGTTGCTGTGGTTTCCAAATGTCTTTGCCGGAGGCAAAATTGCCCTGCCCTTGCCCCCTCCCGGCTATGTAATCTGCTCGGGTTTGCTCTCCGGAGCTTTTGTTCCCTGCGAGCTTTCCGTACAACTTTGGAGGTGGAGAGTGAAAATGGCGGCCTCCCAATCTCTGCCCCAGAGGAGACGAGTACTCAGGGCCCCGCTCCTCAGTGAGCCCCCAGAGAAAAGCCGTCAGCCTCTCCCGTCTCCCCCGTCTCCGGCCGCGCTCCGTGCTCACCCGGCCTGTGACTGCGCCTTTTTATGTCTGGCACCCGACCCCGGGTGGACTCTCCAAACTGAGCAGATCCCTGCAGTGCACTACCGTGTGGCTCCAGCAAATGGGAAAACACGACTCCCCGTGTGTTTGATCTAGCTAGCACTGCGGCGGTACTTTTGCATGGAAGTCTAATCCCTAGCATTCTAACTCAGAGAAACAACACTGTAGAGACACTGTGCTTATCTAACAGTGACCTCTCTGTTGCAGAAAGGCGTTTAGGGTGTACTGCGGTTGAGAGCTGGGGTAGGGTTCCATTTCGTAAAATCAGGGTAGAGACAGGCCGGCATAGAAGGCAGCTCTCAACTCACATCATGGTTATGGGCCTAGTACCATTGACACGGGTGGGCATGAAGGAATAAAGACAATGACGTAACTCGAACAAAAACCTCAGGAGAGAATCCGTGCATCAACGAAAAGAGCCGCTCATGAGGGTGGAACTCTTTTGTTGTGTGCGTGCATGAGAGCACTGCAGGGGAGTCCAAAGGCTAATTCCGAGTAAGACTCAGGCCCCAGCAAATGGCAGAACATGACGGCCCATGTGTTTGATCTAGCTAGCACTGAGGCCCTATTTTTACATGGAAGTTGAATCGCTAGCGTTCTCACTCGGAGAAACAACAATGTAGAGACACCGTGCTTTAGCTACTGTTGACCTCTCTATTGGAGGAAGCAGTTTAGGGTGTACTGTGGGTGAGAGCCTAGGGACGGGATCCATACGTAAAATCGAGGGAGACACAGGCCGGAGCAAAAGACAGCGCTCAACTCGCCTCTTGTTATGAGGGTAGTACCACTGACCTAAGTGTGCCTGCATGCAGGCATAAAGCCAACCACCGAACTCAAAGGAACAACTCTGTAGAGAATTCCTGCTTAGGCTAAAATGACCATGCCTGAGGTTGGGATCATTTTGCTGTGTGGAGGCGTCACCACACTGCAAGGGAGTCCAAAAGCATATTACGGGGGAGGCTCAGGCCCCAGCAGAAGGCAGAACACGACTACCCACTTGCTTCATGGAGCTAGCACTGCGGCCTCACTTTTGCATGGAAGTCTTATCGCTAGCTTTGTAACTCGAAG
>NW_025409248.1:0-12177 GCF_002201575.2 Neomonachus schauinslandi
GTGAGGGGCACCTCTGTAGGTAGGGGTACTGGCCGAGCTGCGAGACAACCGTTCTGGGAGCCCTGGTGCTTGGGGACATTGGAGCTGGGACGAGGGGCTGGGTTAGTCCAGCCTCATAGCCAACCCTTCCAGTGGCTGGGGGTGGGGACAGGACTGTGGTCCTAGAGGGGCCCAGGTGGCACCCCACAGTGCCCACCTTGCTGGCCACTTCTCATTGCCCTCCCTGTCCACTCTCAAGTAGCTTGTAGGGTGCAGTCATGCTGGCCCCACTCCTTGATGGTTTCCCCAGGACCCACCCCTCTCCAGCTCCCATGCTTGGAACTGCTTCCTGTCCCCACCAACCTGCTGCACCCCACAGGGGAGGGGCAGTGGTTCTTGCCCTCCCCACTCCCTCTACCCTGGCAGGCAGCCCTGTGGGCAGGGATCTCATTTCCCTCCCTCTGGGTGCCCAGTGCCCAGCCCCAGGGAGGGGCTCAGGGGCATGCTGCACCTGCCCCAATACTCTCAATGTCCAGCCAGAGAACTGAGGCCCAGAGTCACTGGCAAATGCCTCCCTGCCACCCTGCCCACAGCTGCCTGATGAAAAAGGGGTCAAAGGACTTGGTTCTGGTTGCAAGCCCAGGGTATGCAGACAGTGTCCAGCCAACCAGGAGGGGAGTTAGGGTGTCCTGACCTTTCCCTACCACATATGGACATTCCCCCAGCCTGGGACCTGTCCACTACCATGGATGGAGGTCCTTCCTAGCCCGGCTGTCCTGCAGGTGGGCATGGCTCCAAGGTGACCCCTGCAGGAAGGGGGAGGGGACCCTGCTGGACAGCTGAGCTGGGGCAGTGGAGCGAGCCTCTCTCTCTTCCTCTGTCACAGCCCAGCGTGAGCTCCTCTTGGGCATGGCCTGGATGACCTTGCAGATAAGCAGATTAGTGCTATGTGCGCCCCGGTGAGTGAAATCGGCGTTATCAGGGCCAGGATGTTGTCTCAGGTGGAGCTGCGAGACAGGCCCAGTTGAGGCGGGCGTTCCCAGGCCACCAACAGGCAGCATGGCTCACTCCTGCCCCACAGCCAGGGGAGGGCTGGGGCTGGGGGCCTGGGTGGGTGCAGACCCACAAATGCTGGGGCTCCAGGCTGAGACCTCCCCAGGGCACCCAGCAGCCCCTTCTTTCTCCCACTTCTGCACTCCCTGACCATGCCCATTCTGAATTTTTGCCCCCAGGATGCCTGTTCACTTCCAGCCCTATGTCTACTTATAAGACGTACCCTGCATCTGAGCCTAACCAGGACACCTTCCATGAGACCCGCCATATCCCCCTGCGGGCAGTGAAGCCCCTGGAGTCCATCCTCAACCTCCTGTCCCCCTTTGCTGTGCCTGCAGAAAGGAGATAGGCTCCTGAGGTCAAGCTCCCAAGTTAGGCCCTCTGGCTGAGCCCCAGAAATGCCCATGCTTCCTGGGAGCTTGCTCTGGCCAATGGCACTCTGGGAGAGTGGGCCTGGGGCCCCGAGGCTGGCCCAGAGCCAAGGTGAAGTCACCAGCTGGGGAGAGGAAAGCAAACACCCCTTTGTCTGCAACCTTGGTTTCTGCTTGAGGGGTTCAGGGGACAAAAGCCAGGTGGGCTGAGGAGCCTGTAGTCTAGACAGGTCCTACCCACAGGCAGTGGGGGAAGGGACTTGGACAAAGACGCAGAAACTATTGGAGCAAGCTCCCAGTGTCTCCAAGACCTCTGAGAACCCACTGAGGGGCCAAAGGAGGGCTAGCCAAGGCCATGGTCCTGGCCCAGACTGGGAGTCAACACCACCATCCTCCTCCCACCGTGAGGTTCCAGAAGACCCACCTGGATGGGGCCAGTTCTCAGGGACTGCCTTGTGGCCTCCCTCCCAAGGGCCATGTGGGACCCACCCTTCCCCACCCTTGTCACACACACCTAGAATGTCAGCCTGTTCCCCCTGCCCCTAACTAGCATCAGACCGCCTCCAGTGGGGGACCCACCTGCAGGGCTTCAGCAAAGAGGCTGGCCCTGTGGGGGAGATGTGGTCACATCAGATGTCATCAACAACTGATAAACCTACCTGACTGGTGAGTCTGGGAACGAGTCGAACCCATGGCCCTTATGAATAAGAAAGTATCAGAGGTCAAAGGAAGCAAGCAACGAACAAGTCAAACCACCTGAAGTGGAAAGATTCATTAGCTATTATAACAAACATTTCCCTTGAGAGGTGGGGGGGGGGCATAGTTTTGTAAAAAAGGTAAAATAAAAAGGGAAATGAAATATATTTTAGAAAATATTAATTCAAGAAACATTGACTCAGTGAAGCAAAAAGTGGAAGATGGATGAAAAAGCTAACAGACTGACATGAGGAGGGTGTGCGAAGGAAGTAGACAACATAGGGAGAGCTGACATCTCTGCTAAAACCAGTAAGGAGCAAGATGACAGTGCACAGCATTGAATAAGTAATGCGGAAGATATCAAAATTTCTCTAGAATAAAGAAGAAAAGGATGAAGAGAGGAACTGGTGTGATCGGCCTCTTCAGTGTTTTTGAAGCAGCTCATATCAGACTAGTGCGCCTGCCAGCAAGGATGATCAACTCGGGACAAAAGATAAAATACAACGGTTTTAAGTATGGGGAGCAACCCAGAGCTGATGGCAACCAGATGGGTACTGCCCTTGAGAAAGAGAAGCCAAAGAGGAGTGGTCCACATTTTGCTGGCTTCCCCCAGGAGAACCTCCCCAGGCTGCAGGCACGCTGGGCAGAGCTCAAGTAAAATGCAGCATGCTCACGGGGCTCAGGAGTCTGAGGTCCAAGCTCAAGGTTGCTGGAGAGCCTGGAAGTTAGAAGAAGATATGGAAGTGATGCAGCCACAGGTTATCGGCTGAGTCCTTAAACATCGCACATAATGGGGGGGGGGGAGGGCGGGCAACGCTAGCATCGCAGTGGAAAGAAATAGTGGAAGGCTAAAAGATGTAAGAGTTTGGAGTTCAAGTCACCTGATAAACGGCTTGCACTTCCCATTAAAACTCCGTAAGCACTGCGTCTGGGGTAAGGACTGTGTCCCAGGATGAAGAGCT
This sequence comes from Neomonachus schauinslandi, assembly GCF_002201575.2. Lineage (NCBI taxonomy): Eukaryota > Metazoa > Chordata > Mammalia > Carnivora > Phocidae > Neomonachus > Neomonachus schauinslandi. The sequence continues at coordinate 3,062 of NW_025409248.1, forward strand.
GCGCCCCGAAACCTGACACAAAGCTGAAAAACGTTCAGACAACAAAGCCTAAAGCATCTCCCTCAAGATCATCCAGCGAGCAATAATTTAACTCCCGCTAGCACCAAACAGAAAACTCTTGTGACGAAGATGACAGAGTCTAAGTTCTCTGCCATGTATCACGCACAAGGTCCAGTGTCACATGGCAAGATAGTGTGACCGACAACCAAGAGGAAGAGAACACCCACAGAGATCATGTTTTGGAATTAGAACATAAACTTTTTAAAGTAGCCTTATAAAGAAACTAAGTAACTTCAGAAGAAAATGGATATAATGGAAGGAGGAAGTTCAGGAGAGATACAGAAACTCTGGAAAATGACCAAATGGAAATCCTAAAACTGAAAAAAAAAATTGAGATAGAATAGTCATTTACTGGCTATTAACTGGCAGAAGATAGGGTAGTGCAGAGGAAAGGATCAATGAGCTTGGAGGAGGTGAGTAGAAATAATCTACACTGAGGAACAAAGAGGAAACAGATGTTCTAAAAAGTCTCAGTGACCTGAGATAATGTCAGAAATTAAGTTGTTTGAAGAGAAGAAAGGAAAAAAGGGGATAGACAACGTATCTGAAGAAAAAAAATGGCCAGATGTTTTCTAATTTGACTAAAAATTAAGGATCTTAGTTCCAAGGAACAAACCCCAAGAAGAATAAATATTAAAAAAAAAAAATCACATTTATGCACATGATAGTCAGTGTGCTAAAAAGAACAAGTGAAAGAAAATCTTTAAACAGCTAGGGTAAAAAAATACATATAGCATACAGAGGAAACAAATAATAAAATGGTAGCTATAAATCCAATCATATGAAAATTTGTATTAAATATAAGTAGACTAAATTGTCCAAGTAAAAGGGCAAATATTGTATACAAAAAAGCATGAGCCAACTATATGCAGCCTACAAGAGACACATTGTAAATATACATACGCAGAGAGGTTAAAAGTGAAAGGATGGGAAAATGTATGCCTTGTGATCAGTAATCAGTCACAAGGAAGCCAAAGTGGTTGTATTACTAACAAAGTAGACTTCAAGACAAAGGGTATTACCAGAGATAAAAAGGGTCATTTTATAATGAGAAAGTGCCAATTCTCAGGAAAGCATGACATGCCTAATAACAAAGGTTCAAAATACACCAAGTAAAAATTGACAAAATTTAAGGGAGAAACAGACACACCCAAAAGATTTGGAGATTTTAACGCTTTGTTTCCCCTCAGTAACTGATAAAGCAAATAAATAAAAACTCAGTAAGGCTATCAAAGATCTGAAAGACTCCATGGACAGACTTGACCTAGTTAGTGTTTTAAACACTACCCAAGAACGCCCGATACACGTTCTTTACAAGTCCACGTGGACTGTTCATTAAGATCTTGAGAACACCGTCAGGCTATAAAACAAGGCTCAATAAGCTTCTAAGGACTGAAATCATCAAAGTATGTTTTCTCACTAAACTAGAAATTAACTAAAACCCAGTAACAATAAGACAGTGAGAAAATATTTGAAAATCAAACAGCATGGTGAGTTCTAAATCACCTCTAGATCAAAGATGTCATGATAGACATACCAGAAATGGTAATATATGGGTAAATATAAATGAAAAAAAACGAATGCATACTACAGTCCTTAAGGAAATCCCTAAAAATATAAAGAGGTATTGCTAGAAAGCCAACGGAGGTGTTAAAAACTCAATAATGCAGAGTCCTTAACGGACTGTACTAAGTGTTGGCAAGGCCGTGGACCAATTGGAGAGGAGGTGCCACACGCTGAATATACGGCCCCAGAATTCTACTTCTAGATATTTACCCAAACGAAATGTACAGAGAGTGTGTATGAAGAGACTTGCACAAACATGTTGATGGCAGCATTCTGGTTATTAGAAAAGACTGGAAACAACGAAACTACTCAGCAGCGGTGGTTGAAATAAACAAGCTGCAGCATCCCCAGTGGATGCCAGGCAAGAATAGCGAGAAGCCGTCTGTGGATATCGCACAACATGGGCGAATCTCAGCACATTATGTCGAGTGGCATGAATCCATTATGACTCCATGTGTATGAAATTCCAGAATGGGCAGAAATGAGGTATAACGACCAAACCCAGGCCGGCGGGTGGGGTTGACGGGAAGGGGGCTCGCACTAGCCTTTTGGGGTGATGGGAATGTTGTATGTTCATTGTGATGGTGGTTCCGACGTTTGCCCAAAATCACCGACTATTAACTTGAAATGAATCCATTTGATTGCATGGAAATTGTATCTCAATAGAGTTTATTTTTAAAATAAAGAATACATTGATGAACTGAAAAGAAACAAGGAAAGAGGAACAAGGACAAACTGAATTGGGCGGTAGTAGGCTCAGCCAAGCACACGGGAACTCGAGGAGATTGGAGACACAATAAAAACAAAACGAAGCATTTCTGAGTCGAAACAAGACTTCAGTCTTGCTCATTCAGCTAGCTGTTTGAGAACTTCTGCTTTTCATTGAGCCAAGTGCGCAGAACAGACAAAATTCTTGCTTTCATGGGGGTTAGAATTTAGCGGGATTATGGTTTGGTTATAGAATCTCAGTAATTGGTGTGTAATTGCGAAAGGGACGTAATTCTGTGGGAAAACCCATGGTGGGGAGGGAGGCCAGCCTGCAGCAGGGGACGGCCAGAGGAGGTGGCCGCAAGCAAGTGGCAGGGTAAGGACAGGGTCTTGAGATGCCGATGGCTCCAGGCGAAGCCTGTGGTGGGAGAGGGCAGGCCCCCCAAAGACTGTCCAGCAAAGGGGAAGCATAGCTCCCTATACCTTTCCTGAAAACTAAAAACACTCAAAGGCAGGCTTCAGTCGACCGAGACACAATCTCAGTGGAAAAGTCAAGAGTGGGGAAGTCATAATAACCTGCTGTGAGGGCGCCTGGGTGGCTCAGATGGTTAAGCGTCTGCCTTCGGCTCAGGTCATGATCCCAGGGTCCTGGGATCGAGTCTCACATCGGGCTCCTGGCTCAGCGGGGAGCCTGCTTCTCCCTCTGACCCTCTCCCCTCTCATGCTGTTTCTCTCTTGCTCGCTCTATAAAAAATAAATAAATAAAATCTTAAAAAAAAAAAAATAACCTGCTGTGAACCCTGGAAAGATCTGGTTCAGGGGTCGTTCCGGAAAACTGTGCGTTACGGTGACAACACAGAATACAAAGATCACAAATAATTCTTGGAGGATGGATCACCGGGGGGGCCTTATTACACGATCCGGATGGGACATTTCAGAACAACCTGGAAGGAAGAAGAGCGTAGTGATTTCTCCGTGAGAACTTAGGATTGAGGGAAGATCTGCAGGAGAAAAAAGGCAAGGGACCCATGGACAAACTGCAACGGGACAGATGACCAACGAGAAAGGGTGGTGTGCGTTAAACCGAGACGACCCAGCGCCAGCACGGGCCGGCTCCCTACAGCAAGGAAGCTGGAGGTTGGGAAGGGGGCTCGCACTAGCCTTCACGAGAGAAGCACCACAGGCTGGCTACCTGTTATTGACAAGAATCGCGTCCCGGGAAAGAGAAAAGTAAAGGCACGAGGTGCCCGAGGAGGACGAGCAGGGTCCGTACCTGGAAACGGGGAATTCAAACAAGAAATGAAACAGGACAGAGAGGAGCAGCACCACCGCACACCCCGAGCATGATTTGTGAGACAAACAGAAGGAGACGGAAGGGCGGACAGAAGGGGCCTCGGGGCCCAAAGGGCACCCCAGCGGTGAGGTCTCTGGCCTTTAGTTTTGCCTCAAGTCCTCATCTTGGAGCTTCAGAAGCGGGCAGTGTGCCAGGAGAACCTCCTCGCTTGAGCCAAGGTGGTCGGGAAAGGGGCAGGCTGGTGGAACGAGCGCATTCATTCGAGAGAGAGAGAGAGAGAGAGAGGGAGCACGCGCCAGGGGTGGGGGCAGAGGGAGAGGGAGAAGCAGGTTCCCCAGCCCGACGCGGGGCTTGATCCCAGGACCCCAGGATCACGACCCGAGCGGAAGGTAGATGCGTCACGGATTGAGCCCCTCAGGCGCCCCCAGAGCGGTTTTAGAGGCCAGCCCAGCAGCTGCCTGACTCCAGGAGCAGACTGTGCCCCGGCCCCCAGCAAAGGCTGAGGGTGCTAGCCTCCCACCCCTACCCGGCTGCCGGGGGGCACCCCAAGCTCCGGCTGGAGGTCCGGCAGAGTCAGGGTGGGAAGATGACCCCTTTGCCGGGGTCAGGGGAGTGGTGCCGACCCAGCCCTTCCCCTTCCCAGCCAGGGGCTCATCAGTGGAAGGAAGACAAAACATCCTCCGAGGAAGGAGCTGAGATCTGTGCACCAGAAGACGGCCCCTAAAAGCTGCGAACTATGTGAACTGAACTCTGACAAACCCAAGGGAGAAATACACAAATGGACAATTCCTGTGGAGACACCCCACGCCCCTCCCCACAGCTGATAGAACTGGTCAGAAAATTAACAAGGATGTGGAGGAACTTAATCCTGTCGACCAACAGGACTGGCATTTATGGAACACGCCACCCAAGAGCAGCAGAGCATACACGCCTTTCGGGCACCCACAGGGCGTAGACCGAGATGGGCCACATCCTGGGCACAGAACAAACCTCTACGTGTCGGACATAACTGAAACCAAACTGGGCAGAGTTTGTTCTCTGATGAGAGAGTTAGGAGTCAGTAATGGCAAGTTAGCCAGAAAATCTCCAAACGCTCGGAAACGCACGTCTCAGTAATCCACGGGCCAAGGAGGGAGAGTCCGAGGAAGCACGGAGATGATACGCCGAGCCGCGTGGAGACGAAAGACACAGCGTGTCAGAAATTGAGGGGCAAAGCTCAGGCAGGGCTGGGGGACTTATATCGCTGGGAGGAATCGGTGTCCCTGACTTCAAGACCTACTAAGCTGCAAGGATCAAACTGTGTGGTGCTGGGAGAGGGATGGAGACGTGCGTCCATGGGTGGAACCGAGAACCCATGAACAGACTCACGCCATACACCTGACTGATCTTGGCAAATGTGCCAAAGCAATTTGATGGAAGAAGGGTCGTCTTTTCATCAAGTCACTGGGGCAACCAGACCATAGCCTTCAGTGCAAAGTGCAAAATGGTGCAACTTTTGGGAAAAATAGGAGACATTCTTTGGGGTCCAGGGATGAGCCAAGCGTTCGTGGCTCTGACCCTGAGAAGGAAAACACGGCAAACCGCACCGCATCCAGACGAAAGACCTTTGCTCCATGGAAGACCCAACGAGGATGAAAAGACAAGGGGCAGCTAGCAAGGAGATGTTTGCAAACCACACATTCAACAAAGGATTTGTGTCTGGAATATACGACCGACTCTCAAAACTCGATGCTGAAGATCAAACGAGCCAATAACCGATGGGCCGAAGATACGAAGAGTCTGTTCACCGATGAGGATTCCAGTTGGCCGACGCGCACGAGGACAGATACTGGCCATCCCTGGCCTGGGGGCCTTGCAGATTAAACCCCAGCAGCGTGTCAGGACGCCTGGGGGCCCCGGGCGCTGGTGAGCACACGGGGAAGCGGGCGTGCTCGTTCTGCTGATGCAAATGTCCAGTGACACCCCCTCTGGGGCTCAGTTTGGCAGGTGCTCCGGAGTCCAGAGTCACCACTGCGATGCCACCCGGCAATTACCCTCTTGGGCGTTTGTCCCAGACAAATAAACGCTCATGTTCTCACGATGTCGGCAGCAGCTTTATTTCTGGAATATCGGGGAACGGAAGACAGCTCAGCCGCCCTTCCACAGGTGACGGGTTAGACCAGTGGCGGGCCGTCTGCACCACTGATCACTACTCCACAGCAAGAAGCTGCGAACTATCGATACACAAGACAATCTGAGGTGAATCTCCCGAGAACTATGCTGGATGAAAAAAGCCGATCCCCGAAGGTCAGAGACTATTCTTGAAACAACAAAATTATTGAACTAGAGAACGGATTTGTGGTTACCAGGGGTTACATAGATGGTGGGCGTGAGGGGGGCGGCTCCTCGCGGGTACGGCAAGGTTCCCTGTCCGGAGCGTCCATGTCCCAGCCTGGCTGAGACCCCCCGCTACGGTTTTGTGACAAATTCACTCAGAATGGATCAAGGACCTCAATATAAAACCTAGAATTATAAACCTCTAGAAGAAAACAGGAGAAAATCTTGGTGGCCCCGGGTAAGGCAAGGTCTCCTAGCTGCGTCAGCAGAAGCAAGACCCGTGAAAAGAGGACTTGGTAAACAGTCTCTTCGCAGCAAAACCAGCTGCTCCTTGGCGGACCCCGTGACGAGGGTGAGGAGACCAGCCGCCGACAGAAGAAAGTGTTTACGAGTCACAAATCTGGTAAAGAGCTTGGATTCGAACCTCAACAATAACAAAGCCAACAGCTCAATTTAGAACTTGGCAGAAGTTTTGGTGGACAGGTCAACAGAGAAGAGGACCTCCTCCTAGAGGCTCGGGTGCGGGGGTGGGGGTCTGTCCCCTGCTTTTTCCAGCTCCTGGAGGTGCCCGTGTTCCCTGGCTGGAGGCCTGTCCCCCGTCAGCACTGCTGTTGGTGCATCTTCTCCCCCCAACTTTGCATCCACCGCCTTCTTCCGGCTGCTTCCTTCCTCCAGTCCTCCGGCCTCCCTTTTATAAAGACCCTGGACCTCATTACATCGGGACTCCCACATCATCCAGGGTAACCCCCACTCCCATCCCAAGATCCTTAATTTAATCACACCCACGGAGTCCTTTTCACCACGTAAGGTGGCACCCACAGGTCGCGTGGATTGGGGCCTGGATGTCCAGGCCATGATCCAGCCTAAGACACACAAGAAAGTATTCCAGTGCAATCATTCTGTAACAAACTACTGGAAATTAGCATTAAAAAACCTTCCAGTATGGGGTGCCTGGGTGTCTCCGTCGGTCAAGCATCCAACGCTTGGTGTCGGCTCGTGTCATGGTCCTGGGGTCCTGGGATCGAGCCCCACTCCGGGCTCCCTGCTCCACGGGGAATCTGCTTCTCCCTCTGCCCCTCCCCTACCCCGCTCATGCTCTCTCTCAAATAAATAAATAAATCTTTAAAAAACAAAACCCTTCAAATACTTGGGAATAAATTGAACCAGAAATAGGCACGACCTCTACGGAAAGCCACAGGGAATTGCTGAAAGTGACCCGGAAGGAGTGCATCATGTGGACAGACTGGAGGATGAGACGCTGGTAAGACGCATCTGGGTGACATCCGTCTGCACGGGGCTGTGGCTTGTGGGGAACGGGGTGGACGCTTTGAGTGGCCCATTGTCTCTGCTGGTCAAGCCTCCTCAGCTCCGGGGGCCACAGAGGCAGGGCTTCCCTGCCCCACCTGAGCCTCTGAGCTGGGCGGGGTGGGGGGGAGTCGGCAGCCCCTCAGGGCGCCCCTGGTGCCCGCCGTCCATGCCTCTGTGCTGCCTCAGCCTCCAGTCCAGGGTCAGACGGCGTGTCTGGCCTCAGGAGAGGAGGCCGGACGGGCCCGGGGCGGCGGGGGCTCTGCTGCCCCCAGGGCTCCTGAGAGCTCCCTACTCGCCCTCCCTGCCAGGGGCCCAGGGTCTGTCGGGGAGGGTGTCAGGGTCCCCCCAGCACCTCTCCGGGGACACCAGCACCGTGCTTCAGCTCTCTGGCTGGGGGCCGTGTTTTGGGAGGAAGGGATACCCACCTGCATCCCCGCTGTCTTCGTGGTGATTTCCTTTGGCAAATTGCCATCACCTCTTCACAAATCCCCGCACCCCGGGCCGCGAGCGTCTCTCTCCCAGGGTCACTGCCCAGCGTCTTGGGCCCCTGGTCCCTCCGGAGGGACACGGTGCTGTCCCCACCCCCCAGGGGCCAGGCCGAGGGAGGTGGGGTATGGCAGTCCAGCCACGTGCAGGCTGATGCCCTGGGGGGGAGGTGGGCCAGGGCAGGCGTGTGCAGAGCACCTGCGCCGTTTACCCACACGGAAGTCCTCCGAGATGCCAGGTGTGACTGAGCGTCGGCATGCCCGTTGCTTTGCTGAGTGGGAGCCCCAAGCAGGGTGGTTCCCCAGCGCCTCTGGGCGTTTAGCCCCCACAGCGGGCGCCCAGGCATGAGAGCTCCTGGTGCCAATGCCCCGCCAGCCCTGGGAGCCTCGGGGCCCCTGCCGTGGCTCAGCCCCCACAACCATGGCCTTTGTGAACATACCCGGAGATGGGCCGGCTTATTTGTATTTTATAGGAACTTGGGAAATGGGAGGAGCAGAAGCCCCTCTGGCTGGGAGGCCTGGGCAGGGCTGTGCGGCCGGAGGACCCCCGGCGGCCACCAACAGGCTTGGAAGAGTTTGCTGCAAAATGCCTCCTTTCAGATCTGCAAAGTCTACCTAAATTTATTTATGGTTAGTTTCTCAAGGCAGGGGTTTTGCTTAAAATTTTTTCCAATTTAGGGGCGCCTGGGTGGCTCAGTCGTTAAGTGTCTGCCTTCGGCTCAGGTCACGATCCCAGGGTCCTGGGATCGAGCCCCGCATCGGGCTCCCTGCTCTGCGGGGAGTCTGCTTCTCCCTCTCCCACTCCCCCCGCTTGTGTTCCCTCTCTCGCTGTGCCTCTCTCTGTCAAATAAATAAATAAAATCTTTAAAAAAAATTTTTTTTTCCAATTAAAAATATTGTGGTGGGCGCCTGCGTGGCTCAGTGGTTAAGCGTCTACCTTGGCTCAGGTCATGATCCCAGGGTCCTGGGATGGAGGTCCACATCAGTTTCCCTGTTCAGCTGGAAGCCTGCTTCTCCCTCTCCCGCTCCCCCTGCTTGTGTTCCCTCTCTCACTGTCAAATAAATAAATAAAATCTTAAAAAAAATAAGAAAATAAATTGTGGTGAAATACACATAACTAAATGTACTGTCTTCACTGTCTCTAAGGCCACAGCTCAGGGGCACTAAGCACATTCACACTGTTGTGCAGCCGTCCCCACCACCTGTCCCCAGAACTTTCCATCTTCCCAAACTGAGACTCTGTCACCCTGAGACAATGACCCCATCCCTCCCCCGGTGTCCACTGTCCACTCTCCATCCCCCTGAGTCACCGACCCCCATCCCTCCCCTGGCCCCAGTGCCCACCGTCCACTCTCTGTCCCCCTGAGTCACCCACCCCC
>NW_025409249.1:0-5099 GCF_002201575.2 Neomonachus schauinslandi
TGAGGTCTTTCATCCATTTTGAGTCTATTTTTGTGTGTGGTGTAAGGAAATGGTCCAGTTTCATTCTTCTGCATGTGGCTGTCCAATTTTCCCAACACCGTTTGTTGAAGAGACTGTCTTTTTTCCATTGGACATTCTTTCCTGCTTTGTCGAAGATTAGTTGGCCATAGAGTTGAGGGTCCATTTCTGGGCTCTCTATTCTGTTCCACTGATTGATGTGTCTGTTTTTGTGCCAGTACCGTACTGTCTTGATGATGACAGCTTTGTCATAGAGCTGGAAGTCCGGAATTGTGATGCCACCAGCTTTGCTTTTCTTTTTCAACATTCCTCTGGCTATTCGGGGTCTTTTCTGGTTCCATACAAATTTTAGGATTATTTGTTCCATTTCTTTGAAAAAAGTGGATGGTATTTTGATGGGGATTGCATTGAATGTGTAGATTGCTCTAGGTAGCATTGACATCTTCACAATATTTGTTCTTCCAATCCATGAGCATGGAACATTTTTCCATTTCTTTGTGTCTTCCTCAATTTCTTTCATGAAATTTATAACAATGAGGATGATAGTCACACCTAGTTCACAGGGCTCTGCAGAGGATTAAGTGAGTTACAGGTAAAGCATTTAGAATAGTACCTGGCAGGTAGTAAATGCTCAATGAAATGTTTTCACCCTCTTTGTACTCTTCTATTGTGGGAAATGCAAATTGCATGAAAAATTGTTTCTTGTGATTTTATTCAAATAACAGGGGCATAGTTTTGGTTATTCTTGGATGATAACAGCTTAAAGATAAGCTTTTTTTTTTTTTTTTTTAAAGATAACCTTCTATACTTCTGGTCCATATCCCCCAACATCGAAAAGCACCCCTCTCTACCTGGCACCAAGGTGTACATATTTGAATCTCCCTGTGTTTGGGGACTTATATTTTCAAAGTACCCTACCCTTCACCATCTATGTGTAGCATTAAGTTAAGTGGTAATCAATTTTGTTAATGATGAGTTTAAAGCATAAAAAGACACGCACACGCACGAATGATTTCCCCTAAAGAGGGTTAACACAGAATGGGTTATACTTCTTTAATGGGTGACCATGTGTATGGCTTCTTTTGGTTGATGAGAGCCACTCATTCCCCAAACATTTTGATGAATCATGGTTGTATCATGTTTGGCTTTAGACAACACTTTGTATTTTCACTTCCTCCTCATTCCACTTAGACTGGATTAAAATTAAGTTGCATTTCTGAGAACAGAGCATTTCTTGGTGGATGGTAAATTTTTGCTGCATGATTAAAACCTACATTAATGATGCAAATACATGATTTTAGACACATATGCAGACTTTCCAACTTTGCAACAGTTGCATTTTTGTCACTAATGGAAAATGTTGATTGATTTTTTTCAGTGACTGATGACGGATGAAGCAGATGAGTTTGCTGCAGGGCTTGAAAACAAAATGAAAAATCCTGGAGAACCCGACAGTCCTTTGTCCTCTAAGAGAAGGTAGAGGATGGCCTTGCTGTGAATGAAATAGGAAGGAAGATGGTAATTATGTCTTTGAGAAACAGATATGAGAATGTTTGCAAGTAGAAGGGAAAGAATCTAATAAGCTGCAACCATTGGAGTTGCTGCAAGGGTTAGTAGGATGAAGCAGGTCTCTGGGGCAGTAGGAGATGATGGGCTTAACAGACGATGGGCCTGCACTCGCTCTCTGCATGTTCTCACCTCCTGTTCATCCTCTAACACAGTGCGGTCTGGCTTCTGCCTCCACTGCTCCACTGAAACTGTCCTTGTCAAGTCCCCAGTGTCTGCTGCATGTTGTCTTTAACTTCTCAGCAGTATTTGACACAGTCATTCACTCAGTCCTTCATGAAAACCTTCTTGGGTTTCTAAAAACCACAGTTTCCTGATTTCTTCCCCTCTTACTGGGACTCTTTTTCATTCCCCTTTTCTGGTTGTTTCTTTTCATTCCCACCACTAAATATTGTAGGGCCACTAATCCTGATCTTGGGCCTTCTTCCCTTGAATATACCCTCTCCCTAGATGATCCCATGTAGTCTTGGAACTTTAAATATGATGATGTGTATTTCAGCAACTCCCAAATTGATGATACCTCTAGATTACAACTTGCTCCTGAACTCCAGACTCAAATTCAAATGCATACATGGTATCTCCACTTGCATGTCTAAGAGACATTTAAAACTCAACCCATTCCATGTGTTTAAACTGAACTCCTGAACTCCTGAACTCCTGAACTTCCTCCCTTGCACATACCTTCTCTACATACAGCACTGTCTATTTTGGCTTTTGGTGTTATAGCTAGGAAATCACTGGGGCGCCTGGGTGGCTCCGTCGGTTGAGTGTCCAGCTCTTGGTTTCGGCTCAGGTCATGATCTCATGGGTCATGGACTGAGCCCTGGGTCAGGTTCCATGCTCAGTGGGGAGTCTGCTTGCTGATTCTCTCCCTCCGCCCCTCCCCCCAAATGAATAAATAAATCTTCTGAAAAAGGAAATTATTGCCAAGTCCAATGTCATGAAGCTTTCCCCTGTTTTCTTTCAGGAGTTTTATAGTTTTAGGTCTTACATTTAGGTCTTTAATCTATTCTGAGTTAATTTTTATTTATGGTGTTAGATAAGGGCCCAACTTTATTCTTTTTTATGTGGGTATCCAGTTTTCCCAGTTTGTTTATTTATGTGTATTATTTTTTTATTATTATGTTCAGTTAGCCAGCATATAGTTTTTGATGTAGTGTCCAATGAATCATTAGTTGTGTATAATACCCAGTGCTCATCACATGTGTTCTCCTTAATACCCATCACCGGGTTACCCCATCCCTCCAACCCCCTCCCTTCTGTAACCCTCAGTTTGGTTCCCAGAGTCCAGAGTCTCTCACGGTTTGTCTCCTTCTCTGATTTCTTCCTGTTCAGTTTTCCCTCCCTTTCCCTGTGGTCCTCCACGCTATTCCTTATGTTCCACATATGAGTGAAACGATATGATAATTGTCTCTCTCTGCTTGACATATTTCACTTAGCATAATCCCTTCCAGTTCCATCCATGTCAGTGCAAGTGGTGGGTACTCATCCTTTCTGATGTCTGAGTAATGTTCCATCCCAATACCATTTAAATTTTTTTTAAAAGTAAGCTCTACACCCAATGTGGAACTCGAACTCATGACCCTGAGATCAAGAGTCACATGCTCTAGTGACTGAACAAGCCATATGCCCCCCCCATGTAACATTTTTTTTTAAGAGACTCCTTTCCTCATTGAATGGTCTTGACACTCTCATAGAAGCACATTTGACCATATATGCAAGGATTTATTTCTAGGATCTCTATTCTATTGGTCTATTTGTGTATCTTTATGCCATTACCACTCTGTTTTAATTACTGAAGCTTTATAATACATTTTAGAATCAGGAATGTGAGTCTTCCAATTTTATTCTTCCTTTTCAAAATAGTTTTGGCTATTCAGTGTCTCCTGAGATTCCATATGAATTTTTAGGATGAATTTTTCTATTTCTGCACAAAACACCATTGCAGTTTTTTTTTTTTTGAATGTTGTAGTAGTTAATTTCTTTTTTTTAAAAAGATTTTTCTTATTCTTCTTTTTTAAAAAGATTTTATTTATTTATTTGACAGAGAGAGACACAGCGAGAGAGGGAACACAAGCAGGGGGAGCGGGAGAGGGAGAAGCAGGCCCCCTGCTGAGCAGGGAGCCCGATGCAGGGCTCGATCCCAGGACCCCGGGATCATGACCCAAGCTGAAGGCAGACACCCAATGACTGAGCCACCCAGGTGCCCCACCATTGCAGTTTTGATAGGGATTACATTGTAGATTGCTTTGGGTAGTATAAACATCTTACCAATATTAAATCTTCCAACCCATGGACATGGGATGTGTTTCCATTTATTTGTGTCATCTTCATTTTTTTTTCAGCAATTTTTTAAAGTAAACTCTACACCCATCATGGGGCTTGAACTCATGACCCTGAGATCAAGAGTCACATGCTCTACTGACCGAGCCCCATTTCAGCAATGTTTTATAGTTTTCAATGTACAAATCTTTCACTTGCTTTGTTAGGTTTATTTCTAAGTATTTTCTTCTTTTTTTTTCAAGAATTATTTATTTATTTTAGAGAGAGAGAGAGAGAGCGTGCAAGTACACAAGGCGGGGAGGGACATAGGGAGATGGAAAGGGAGAGAAAATCTCCAGCAGTTTCTCCACTGAGCATGGAGCCCAACGCAGGGCTCGATCCCAGCACCCTGAGATCATGACCCGAGCTGAATTCAAGAGTCGGACGCTTAACTGACTGAGCCACCAGGTGCCCTTCTAAGTGTTTTATTCTTTTTGATGCTATTATAAATGGAATTGTTTTCTTCATTTCCATTTCAGATTTTTCATTGTTAGTGTACAGAAACACAATTGATTTTTGTGTGTTTAGTATCCTGCAACTTTCCATGAAGATTCATTTTATAGTCCCATGTACACTGTAAGCTCCTTTTTGTATCGCCCACAATGTCTTACACGGCATGGTGTTTTAAGCATCTCTTGGTTAATGACATTTCTGTTCATTTTCAGGTTTAAAAAAAGGATTCACGACCTTGAGAAGGTACTAGAAAAAGTAATTTTCACCATCTTCACAACAAAGTTAATTACATCACAAACATAGCCTGTTATCACATCTATCTGTGAGAAACGGACAAGTTTGCTGTGCTGTAGAATGGTGCTGGATATTGCTGGCTTCCTAGACTGTGACACTCAAGGGAATTGCCTTCAAGAGGTTACGACAAAGCAGTGGAGCCTTTTAATGTTGTGATTCTCCATCAGTAAAATTTGGCTTTGGCCTTAAGAATATCCACTGAAAATATAGTTTGCTTTCTTATTTGTTTTCCCACTAGAGGAAGGGTACGGTATTAACTCTTGAGGCAAAATCCTACTACAGTCCTGGTGTCTGCGGCAAGTCATGTTGCTGCACTGACCCCTGCCTTCTTTCACTACTGCTGTCCTCAGCTGCACCTCAGCGCCTCATGATTCTTTGTCTGGGGAGATGACTCGAACCTTCTTTCTTTCTTTCTTTCTTTCTTTCTTTCTTTCTTTCTTTCTTTC
>NW_025409249.1:5109-15358 GCF_002201575.2 Neomonachus schauinslandi
TTTCCTTCCTTCCTTCCTTCCTTCCTTCCTTCCTTCCTTCCTTCCTTATCTGAGAGAACGTGCATGGGCATGCACGAGACAGCAGAGGGCGGGGGGCGGGGAGGGAGGGGCAGAGGCAGTGGGAGAAAATCTGAAGCAGACTCCGAGCTGAGTGCAGAGCCTGGTGCGGGGCTCGATCTCATGACCCTGAGATCACGACCTGAGCTGAAACCAAGAGCCAGACGCTCGACTGACTGAGCCACCCAGGAGCCCTGCAAACCTTCATTCTTGAATGGTTTGGCCATTATATGTTCTGTCTCCGCTAGGTTATTATAATTATCCATTGACTTTTTTCCAAGCTTCACTGACAAATAAAAGTGTAAGATATTTAAAGTGTACGTCGTGATGATGTGATATACATATGCTGTCCATTAATTTTAATCACGAAACACAGGAGTATCAAGAAGCTTTCTAAACGTATCCGACCAAGTCCTCCATAGCTCTTTTGTAGTAGGAACTCAATTTCCTTTGATAGTCAGGTTCAGTCACCCCAGCTAGTACAGTACAGCCCTTCTTTGCCTGTTGATTGAAAGGTCTGGGGAGTCCAAAGTGGCCAGCTGGAAGTCTCAACTTCCCATTCAATGGAGTCATTGTTTTATCCCCCGGTGAAAGCATGTCTTTCTTTGGAACGAAGACTTCTAGTCCAGAAGAGCTAGAGCTCTTGTTGTGGGGACAGGAAGCAAAAATTTTCTATTGTCTTGCTGGGGTAATAGTGAGGAGAGGCGCTCCCATTTCCATACCTTGATTGCAGGATCCATAAATCCATGTGATAAGAGGAACAGCACCTTATACCTATGAATATAAATGCTTAGATAGATCATGACCATCTCTTAGAGGCTGTTGTCCCAGATCCTCAAGTTACTGCCACTTAGCTAGAAACAAGTGAGGTCTTCCAAAAGTCATTCCACTTCAGGATGAGGAGAAACCTAAGGCTAGTGAATTACATGAATATTGCTCAATTGCTGCACTCATTTCCTATAAAATGGGTTCCTTGTTTAGAAACGATGCTCTTTAGAATACCGTGATGGTGAATAAGGTAGTTTTCAAATCTGCAAATATTGGTTTCTCAAAAGCACTAAATGTGGGAAGGAAAATCCATATCCAGAGGTAAGTGTC
Source organism: Neomonachus schauinslandi (assembly GCF_002201575.2). Taxonomy (NCBI): domain Eukaryota; kingdom Metazoa; phylum Chordata; class Mammalia; order Carnivora; family Phocidae; genus Neomonachus; species Neomonachus schauinslandi. The sequence continues at coordinate 6,265 of NW_025409249.1, forward strand.
TATCTGAGTAAGAACAAAGCACGGCTCCTCCCTTAATAGAAGTGTTCCACCGTGAACCCCCTGCCACCTGGTAGTCATCTGATCACTCTGGAGACTTCCGTATCAGGGGCTCCATGTTGGCCTCTGCTTCTGGCAGACTGGGCACTCAGCAACGGCTGTAGTGAGATCAGCCTTGGTGAGTGGAGGCCCATGTTGCTGAGTATAACCTCCATCCCTGCCACTTGGCCACTTAGTTCCGGGCGCCGCTGGGTTCTGACATGACGGCTGGGGAAGGGCCTGATGGGTATTTGCATAATGGGTCCCCTAGCCAGCAGATTATTAAACTTCTGCACTGGTAAGCTTATTCTTTGCTGATCACCCATGGGACATACTTCATATCATATGTCTGTTCGGATGGGTGTATCCATATACCTCTTCCCTAGGCCTCCTTGTCACAAACTTTCAATCATGTATTTTCAAAGTCCCTGGCCATTCAGCTAATGACTCAGACACGGCCCATGCATGGTTATACACTCATACTTCTGGCCATCTCTCCTCCAGGCAGAGTGAACAAGCAGGCGCACTGCTCAAAATTTTCCCTCTGGGAGGTTTACCCTTCACCAGTGTCCTTCAGAGCTGTCCCAGGTGGGACTGTAGTGTAGCAGCTGTCCTTTGGCCTTTGTAGGAGGCAGGATTCTAATTATGCCCGCCCCCCCCCCCCGCCACCATATTCCAGACTTCTGGTTATTCAAACACTAGTATGAATACTGCTGTGGTGGGATGTTTTTACTGAAAAAATGAGTGTTTTATTTTGATAGCATTAAAAGAAAAACAAAATGGTATTTCTACAGTGAGGTGAAAACAATGTTTAAACTTCATTATCAATCAAATATTTTCCAAATGAGAGTATGTTTTATGAAGGTCCCAAAGCACAGGCAAATCTTAACACAATGGTACAGGAATCTATAATACTGAAAATAGCTCGCTCTGACAGGGCGTTTAAAAACATATTTGTTGAATTCTGAAAGCAGTCAAGCAATCCCTTCCAAACAACTGTCAAGAGTGAAACAGGATGTTCCATTAATACTCTAACAATTTCATTGTAATACTTTTTACTGCTATGACAATTTTATATAAATTTTGCTATACTTAAAATAGGCTTTGAAAATGGAAAAGTACAAAATTCCAGATAAAATGATTAAGGGATGCAATTTAATAAGGTTTCCCCTTCCCTCATCACCGATGATTACCTTTAGCAGCTAGGAGTTAAACTTTAAAATATTGCACCCTCTGGGGTGCCTGGGTGGCTGTTGGTTAAGCGTCTGCCTTCAGCTCAGGTCATAATCTCAGGGTCCTGGGATCGAGGCCCACATTGGGCTCCCTGCTCAGTGAGGTCTCTGCTTCTCCCTCTCCCTCTGCCCCCACCCCCTCAAATAAATAAAGTCTTTAAAAAACAAAATAAAATACAACCCCTCAAATGAAAACCTAAGTTTTATTTTTTTCATTGTATTTCCTTTTATCATTTTTTAAATTTAAATTTTAGGTAGTTAACATACAGAGCAATATTAGTTTCTGGAGTAGAATTCAGCGATTCATCACTTACATACAACACCCAGTGCTCATCACAATAAGTGCCCTCCTTAATGCCCATCCCTCATCTAGCCCATCCCCCACTCACCTCCCTCCATCAACCCTCAGTTTGTTCTCTGTCATTAAGAGTCACTTATGGCTTGTTTCCCTGAAAACCTAAGTTTTAAATCTTAATCAGATATAACTGGAAAAGTTTACTTATATTTGGATGCCTTTTCTAAAACCTTTTCTTTTTTGTATTAAAGCAGAAACCAGTTCCCCAAACCTCTTATTCAATTATATATCCTGATTGGACTAACATCTGATAGAGGACTGTCATTTTTGCTTTTGTAATTGTGATTTTTCACTGCGCTCTTCTATAGCTTTTACAGAGCTCATGGTCCCTAATATCCCCCACCCCTGTTTCCTGGGTGGAGAAATGGCTGCCATAATGAACTTCTCACTGATAGAGTTTCTGGAAACATGTGCTGTTTGTTATTATTTAAGAGGGACTCAATTTGGGCATTCTGGGCAGATGGCCTACCGGTTTTCTTGTGCTGCATACCAGTCTCCAGCATGAAAAATGCTAGGAACTTGAGGAACCGCACTTTCCAGAACGTTGGCAGCCAGGGTCCTGTCAAATATTGAAGAATCCTGTCCCAGAGATAATCATCATCAGTACAGAAAGTGTCTGCATTCACTCAGCTTCGAATACACATCCTGGGTGAAGGCCAGCCCCATACTGTGCTCGGTGGCTTGCCAAGTGTCTTCAGCTTGTCTGCAGTGCCAGAGAAACTGCGCCCGGCAGTCTGGGTCCCTAGAGAGAGAACATCGCACTCAGGACGTTCTTGCTGTTCTAACTCTCCCATCTTTTTGAAGACGTGGTAAAAGCCTGAGGCTAAGTAGTGATCCTTGTCTAGCATAAGCACAAGTCCAGCGGCGTCCTGAGTATTTTTGACCATTTCCCATACAAAATGCCGCTTCCCCCACCGATGTTTGGTTTGGGAGAACTCGGCCCCTCCCTAGCGGCCGAAGGAGTCGGGATATTGGGCGTGAACGCACCCCATCTTCAAAGCTGCATTACGCGGGTCTCTGCGGCAGTCTCTTGGGTCACCTTATTAAATTGCATCCCTTAATCATTTTATCTGGAATTTTGTACACTTTTCCATTTTCAAAGCCTATTTTAAGTATAGCAAAATTTATATAAAATTGTCATAGCAGTAAAAAGTATTACAATGAAATTGTTAGGGTATTAATGGAACATACTGTTTCACTCTTGACACAGTTGTTTGGAAGGGATTGCTTGACTGCCTGGAGACTCGTTGAGGAACGACTGGATGGTGCCAGGACAGACACCTGCGGGACCCGACAGAAACCTACGGGGCCGTCGCCAGACCCCGCAGCTGCCCTCGCTGACTCACCTCGGCCCCGGATGGTGGGGGGGGGGGCGCCCTGAAGGCTCTCAGCTCGCCCGCGCCCCCGGACCCCCCCCTCCCCGCACGTCCCCGCCCGGCAGCTGCAGCGTGGCCATCGCCCCCGCCACTGGGAGCCAGGGCTCGGGGTCTGCCCGGTCCTGGTCCTCCGGGAAGGCGTCCCACCGCCGCCGTCCTACCGCACCCCAGCTCTGTGACCTGGTCCTCCAGCGCCCTCGCGTCCTAGTCCTCGCTGCTGCCACGGCCCCGCAGCCTCCTCCCACCCCGGCAGTGACCTCCTGTGATGGGCTTTTGCAGCTGGCAGAAGCTCTCTATTTCCACTGTCCCTGAGATGTCCTGCGGCTGGGCCTGACGCACGCAGGTGAGTCCTTTAAAGGCAGGCAGCTATCTGGATCAGGGAGAAGAGGAAGTCAAGAAGGATTTGCCACGCGGTGCCACTTTGAAGGTGTAGGGGTCCACGTGGGAAGGTGTGCAGGAGGACCTAGGACCTGACAGTGGCCCCTGGTTGACACCCAGCAAGGCGAGGGGGACCTCATGTTTACAGTCTTAAACACGGGAATAGAGCCTCAACATATCAGTCAGGAGGGAGCTGGGAATGAAAACCACAATGAGCTACCACTTCACACCCACGGGGATAGCTGTTAACAGGTGTTTAACAAGTGTCCTGAGGAGACTGGAACCCTCCCACATTGCTGGTGGAAATGCAAAATGATGGGGCATCCTGGCACAACAGGGTGGCATTTCATCAAAAAACTACACATGGGGGCGCCTGGGTGGCTCAGTCGTTAAGCGTCTGCCTTCGGCTCAGGTCATGATCCCGGGGTCCTGGGATCGAGTCCCGCATCGGGCTCCCTGCTCAGTGGGAAGCCTGCTTCTCCCTCTCCCACTCCCCCTGCTTGTGTTCCCTCTCGCTGTGTCTCTCTCTCTGTCAAATAAATAAATACAATCTATAAAAAAAAAAATAAGATCTTTAGGGGCGCCTGGGTGGCTCAGTCGTTAAGCGTCTGCCTTCGGCTCAGGTCATGATCCCAGGGTCCTGGGATCGAGTCCCGCATCGGGCTCCCTGCTCCGCGGGGAAGCCTGCTTCTCCCTCTCCCACTCCCCCTGCTTGTGTTCCCTCTCTCCCTGTCTCTCTTTCTGTCAAAAAATAAATAAAAAATCTTTAAAAGAAAAAACTACACATAAAGTTACCAAATGACCCAGCAATTTCACTTCTAGGTACATACTCAAGAGACATAGACGCATGTGTCCACACAAGAACTTGTACATGAACAGGATCCAACATTATACTGCTTCCACCTCCTTACCCCAACCTTTAGAACCATTCTCACACATTTACCCCAGGCTACTGTATATCTCTTGGAAAAGACGTGCTGTTGTTTTGGTGAATATCACATCTTGCCATGGGTCTCAGTTTTTCACTCCCTGTCTTGGCCTGTGGGCCCTCGAGTCTAGGTACAGGTTAAGGAGCAGTGAGAGGTGATGGTAGGAGCTACAGAGGAGGATAAGCAGGGCCCTGCCAGGCCACCATCTCAGGTGAGACCCTTAGAGGTTCTTCAGGCAAAGGGGAAATAACCTCTTCAGGTAGGAGTGGAAGGGCTGCTTCTGCTGGCAAAGACACATAATTTAGAGGTTCCGGGACCTGGACTCATTGACATGCACCCATATATTCCCATTCCAATTTCCAGTATCCTGTTTCTCCCAATCAGTGCCCTAATATTAACAGAAGAGCCCTGGTGAGGTTGTGAATTTAATTTGTGCTGTAATTCAGCCACTCGAAGATTAAACTTTGGAACTGGAATCCCCAAATATTGCACCCATGGCTACAAGAGAATGATTTCTTTCAGGCCTGTATCAGGACTTTTTAGGTCCTTTATTTGGACCTTGATCTGGGACTGTAAGGTTCCGAGCTCAGTCTTTTCTCTCCTCAAGTTCTGAAGCTCATTTAGAAACAACAAATCAACTCCATAATACTCCTATTTTTTTCCTTCATAATCTTCCTTATTTTGATGAAAATATTCTAACATATCATATACTTGGTGACCCGGAGACTTGTCTTTTATAGGCACTTAATCATAGGTAACTAAAGGTGAACTTTTGACTACCGCTTTTGCCACTTCCTGCTGTGGACTAACAGTGCCCACTTTACCATTGGAAACAGGGTATTAAAGCCTTCCAGTCTAATTGGAGATGTAGTCCAGGAAACCCAGTACAAATTCAGAGAACACACTGTTAAGATTCTGTTCCTTTGGAACCACTCTCAGTACCACAATCTGTATCAGTCAGCCTTCAACCCGAAAAGCAGAACTAATGGGAGATTTTAATGTATGTATATTACATATACGAGTATGTATATATATATATATATATATATATATATAATGAACTTGGCTGCTACTTAGAACTGGCTCAAGCAGTCCCTTAAGGACATTGTCTCCAGGTATGATGTTGGAGCCGGTCAGGCAGGTAGGAAGGGAAGACCATGTGCGGGTTGACTCGCACATTCTATGCTTTAAAAACACCGAAAGAGGGCGCTGTTGGTCAAAGGATACGGTTGTGGTTACATGGGATGAATCAGTCTAGAGATTCTGATGTGCAGCGTGGTGGCGACAGTTAATACTCTATCAAGTCCTGGCAATTTGCTGAGAGAGTAGATTTTCGGTGCTCTCACCCCCCCAAAGTAATTATGTGAGGAGACGGAGATGTTAATTAGCTTGACTGTAATAGCCATTTCACTATGTATACGTGTATACATCATTGTGTTGTAAAACTCAAGTGTGTATAATTTTTTAAATTTAAAATAAATAAATAATTTTAAGAAACACTAAAAGAAAAACAAGATATTGTGAGGTTTTCCTTTCACGCTTATACACAAATTTATATTTGGCAGTGTTATGTTCTCATTACTTTGCCGGTATTTTACATAAAAAGAAACTTTGACTATGCATATATAAAAATAATACATCTTATTGGTTTTTCACAAGTTCATTAATGCTGGAGAAATTTCTAGTTATATCTTTCTTATGATTTGTCATTCCTTCATGGAAAAATAAATTGTACCATTTTCTTCTAAAAAATTCAGAAGAGATCATAAGAATTTTGACTTCAAAACATCCCTCATTGTCATCAATGGTATTTGTTCACGTTTGGTCCCAAAATGTTGAGCTTAACAGCAGAGTGATTTTATTTTATTTTTATTTTTATTTTTTTAAAGATTTTATTTATTTTTTTGACAGGGAGAGACACAACGAGAGAGGTAACATAAGCAGGGGGAGTGGGAGAGGGAGAAGCAGGCTTTCCACTGAGCAGGGAGCCCGATGCGGGGCTCGATCCCAGGACCCTGGGATCATGACCTGAGCCGAAGGCGGACGCTTAACAACTGAGCCACCCAGGCGCCCCAACAGCAGAGTGATTTTAAAAGATGGATTTCAAAACAGGGCAATGTTTAAGATATCAGCACAGAGGGAAACCTCACAAGTCTAGAAGCAGGTGGTATAATGGGATTAATAAAGGTTTGGTCATCTCCCTCCCTTAGCATTCAGCCAGCTGCAGAAAGAGTAGGGGGGATAGATGAATGGATATATGGATGGATGGATGGATGGATGGATGGATGGATGGATGGATGGATAGATAGATAGATAGATAGACTTGTTAAAGAAAATTGGCCTTACACAACTGTGGAAAGCAGTTAAGCAGGCTCTATAAGGTTGTTGTCACCTAAACTAAGGGTAGGGAGGTAACAAACAGGCCAGAACCCACAAACATGATCTGGAACACATAAGGACAGATTGAAGTACATACTCATCCTTGTTGCCTCTGACTTTGGGGATGATGTTAACCTGCCGAAGCCAGGAGGTCCCTTTGCATGGAGCTAAGTGCACACACCTGGCCCAGAAGATAGAGCAGCTGAAGGAGGATCCAGGGGAAAGAAGAGAAATTGCAGGGCCAGCTCCTACTTCACCCCAGTAAGGTGAATCAGCCAAGTAGCAGCAGCGCATGGGAGTTACAAAGTGGTTGCTGCTTCCCCTCATATACCATCCCCAATTTTCAAAGAATCTGCCTGTGGCACACTCTAACCACATACATATCGGAAAGGGGATTGCGGGTGATGTAATTTGGCCTAGCCAAATTGACACATTACAAGTGATACCCTTGTCACCTTGGTACACATGCCCATCTCCTTAAACCATGCTTGATCTCTACAGACAATGACAAAGTCATACTTCTGCCTAACCTGACACAAATCTCTCCCACCTACAACTGAGACATTCCTAACCCTTCCCTAAATAAGAGGGCATTAAGTCCTATATTTTCTTGTCTTGTTCATTCTTCCGCTACCTGTTCACCCCCCCAATTTAATATCTTGTACCTTAAATACTGAAAAAAGGTTAACTAATAACACATCTTGTGTTATAAGATAAGGGGATGAGAGGGTGTCAAAACCAAAATTATTTGCTTAACATATATGTGAGTAAATTCCTATGAAAATAAAGAAGTAAATACTCATATTATTACAGTCCTTTTTTTCTGCATATGATTATGTGATTACTTCTTCCACATTCCACCTTCTCTTACCCTTACAGGCACTTTTTCTGGGGATGCTCCTTTTCCTGATGGGGTGACTCAAACTTTCTCTCCCAAGGTTCATGGCCATTAGCAGTCCTGAGTCGATTAGCCTGGTATAGTTTCCATTGACCGTACGTAGTAAGTGGACGTGGGAGTATTGACGTGGGAGTATCTCTTGCATTGCACACATACACCTGCTTACTCCCCTTCTGACCAAGGGTCCCTGAATTAATCAAACCCCACACTTGACTTGGTTAAAGATCCAAAAACTCGTGTATGAAGGGGACGCTTCTTAAGGAAGGAAGCTTCTAAAAAAGTTTCTGTTATTATCTTTCTCCCATGCATACCCAAAGGGGCCTGCAACCCTTTACTAGTGTGACTGTCCATTGGGGACGAGAAATAATCAGATTTGTCCATGATTACAGGACCCCGGCACAGGACCCTGGCTCCGAACGGGCACTAATGTCCTGGACACACGAAACGTCATTCTGGTCCTTTGGAACAACAGTGGGCTTACTACTGGGCCTTAGCAGGATTGAATGCTTGACCAGGGGACACCGAGTCCCCATGCCGCCTGAGCTGTCCGTCCTAACCTGGGTGCTTTCCGACCCACCAAGTCACAGCCGTGGGTGTGCACACAAGCACCCCTTTTCAAATGGAAGCGGTGTGTGCAAGATCAACCCATGCAGGTCCCGAAGACACAAGGGCTTTGCATGAGGAAGTGGCCCCAAACCCACGGCTCCGACTCCTGCTACCTAACTTCTTTCTCTGGCTTGGAAGAATTCTAAGATGTTCTCCATGATCTTTGCCCTCTGGTGTTCTCCCATCACGACGTTACAGGACCAAAAGGACTTTGCAGATGGAACTAAGCTTGCTAATCATTTGACCTTTATAGTGGGATGAGCGGGAGCGCCCAAGCCACCCTCCTGAGCCTTTGAAGCAGAGTTTCCTCCAGCTGGTGGCGCCAGCGGCCGAGGTGGTAAGGAAGCACGAGAAGAATTTGATGTGTCATCGCTGACTTGGAGATGAACAGAGCCACAGGAAAAGGGCCTGAGAGTGGCCTCTAGAGGTGACCCTGAGCCCTAGCCAACAGCCTGTGGGAAAGGCAGCATCTGTCTCATAGCACAAAGGACTTGAATCCGGCCAACCATCCCAATGAATCTGGAAGCGCATTGCACCCCAGAGCTTCCAGGTGAGAACCCAGCTTGGCTAAAATCTTGACTCCGGCCTTTTAAGCCCTGAAGCAGAGAACCAAGTGGAAACCATCCAGACTTCTGAGCTCCAGGACTGTGAGAGAAGAAAGAACAAATAGTGTTTCAAGCCTCTAAGTTTGGTAAAATTTTTGAAGCCGCTAAGTTGGGGGTAATTTGTCACACAAAATAAAAAATGAATAAATACCCTCGCTGAATGGGGATCCACATACGCTCGTGTGGATTTCACTAAAACCAGTTGGCTAGAGAAGCGATACATGAAGCCTGGATTATAGATAGTTCTTCCTGATATGCAGGCCCTGCCCATCCGAGTTTCCTTCCCCACAAGAAGGGAAA
>NW_025409250.1:0-482 GCF_002201575.2 Neomonachus schauinslandi
TGCACGGATCTTCTCAACTGCCCCTTCCGTGATTGCCCTTGTCAGTCCTTCCTGGCTGAATGGTTAACTTGTTTAAAATCGTTTAAACTGTTTGAAACAGTTCCAAGGCAAGTTTGTACAGCCCACTGGTGACTGCATAAACAACTTTTTTTTTTTTTTAAGATTTTATTTATTTATTCATGAGAGACAGAGAGAGAGAGAGAGGTAGAGGGAGAAGCAGGTTCCCAAGGAGCAGAGAGCCCGATGCGGGGCTCGATGCCAGGACCCTGGGATCATGACCTGAGCTGAAGGCCGACGCTTAACCATCCGAGCCACCCAGGCGCCCTGCATAAACAACTTTTTCTAGAAGCCTTATGTGCTGGTCTTGAGCCATGGCGGGAATCTTGACGGACTTGGAGATGAAAGGGGGTCTTGCCATGCACTTTAAGAAACGGAGTAAAGCATAACGTCACCACATTGGAGTCAAGGCGGCCAGTAGGGGG
>NW_025409251.1:0-3693 GCF_002201575.2 Neomonachus schauinslandi
GGGTTTCATCGTTTTTATGGCTGAATAATATCCCATTATAGAGCCGCTGGGACTCCGGGACTAGGCAGGGAGAGGCGAGGCCCGCTCTTCCCCTCACCCCTCCCGTACGCCTGCCACGGTGCCCGGGGTTGGACTTGAGCTCGCGGGGAGAAGGCGGAGCTGTCGGCAGGGACATCTCTAAAGGGCTCTGTCCCTTCAGGAGCTTCCCGGAGATGCTTTAGGGCTGCATTTGCAAAGCGCAGCGCCTCCAAGTGCTGGTGGGGGAGTCAGAAAGGTAGGACTGCCCTCCCAGCCCCTAGAAGGTTACCGTCTAAGGAATGGACCGGGAGGGGACCGGGACAGCGGTAGTAAGCAGCGATAATGAAAGACTCTCAGGTGCTAAATAGACTGTAAGCATCGTGAGCTGAGATTTAAAAGGAGTAATTCTCTCTAGGAATCAGGGTAGTTGGCTGTGGATTGAGCCCAGAAGCATCAATAGGATTGCTGTTAGTTACCAAGAAAAGGGGAAAGTGTTAACATTTACAGCAGTTAGTTGTATAGATAAAATAATTAAGATATAATTTAATAAGCTCAAGGGCAGTGAATAAAGGAATCAGAGCCCCTAACTACTTGGAGGGACCCGGGGAAGCTTCAGGAAGGAATTCAAGCTTGAGTAGGATTTTGCAAGAACGGAAAGGGAGAGTGTACAAAGTACTGGATGTATACAGAGTTCCCCTAAAGTAAACAGAATGTCTGTTTTGTGTTAGGCAGAGTATTCTTAGGTAGTTAGTCTAAGTATTCTGGCCATAAAGAAGACTAAAGTACCGCCCTCAAGGATTTTTATCTTTGTGGAGGCTTGTATATCTAATGATAGATATCCTCAGGATTCTGTGGGAGCCACCTAGCCTGGCTTTCAGGGAGGTCTTCGTTAAGGAGGCCATAAAGCAAAAAGTGTGGTTGGTATATTTGAAGCGCCAGTAAGTAGTAAAAATGCTGTGGGTGAGTAACTAGGCATGAGGTTGTAAATTTGGGCTTAGTCATGCTTTCTAGCAGATCTTGAAGGACCATGGAAGTCATACTAACCTGGGTGTAAGCACCTGTAAAAGATTGTAAATGAAACTAATGATGCACTGTAAGTTGGCTAATTGAATTTAAATTAAAAAAAAAAGATTGTAAATGAAAAAAATCCCATTATATATAATATGAAATATTAAATATGAAATCACATTTTATTTCTTTATTCATCTGTTTATGGGCAATTAAGTTGTCCAGATGTCTTGATTATTGTAAATAATGTTTCAATGAACATGGGAGTGCAGATGTCTTCTTGAGATCACGATTTCATTTCCTTTAGATAAATACCTAGTAGTGTAATTGCTGGATCATGTGGTAAATTTATTTTTAACTTTTTGAGGAAACTCCATATTGTTTTCCATAGTAACTGTGCTAGCTTATATTTTTACCAACAGTGCACATGGGTTCCCTTTTCTTCACATCCTAGCCAACAGTTATTATTATTATTTTTTTAATAGCCATTCTAACAGGAGTGAGCTGATATATTGTTGTCATTTGATATGCATTTCCTTGATGATTAGTAATGCTGGGCACCTTTTCTTATACCTATTGATCATTTGTTTGTCTTCTTTGGAAAAAAATACCTATTCAGATCCTCTGCCCATTTTTAATTGGATTGTTTGCCTTTTTCTATTGAGTTGTATGGGATCTTTTTAATATTTTGGATATTAAACCTTTATCAAATATATGATTTGTAAATATTTTCTCCAAATCTGTACGTTGCCACTTTTTTTGCTGATAGCTTCCTTTGCTGTTCAGAAGCTTTTTAGTTTGCTGTAGTCCCACTTGCTTATTTTTACTTTTGTTGCCTTTGCTTTTGGTGTCCAATCCAAAAAAAAAAAAAAAATCATTGCCAAGACTGATGTCAAGGGCCTTACCCTCTTGTGTTTTCTTCTAAGAATTCTCAGGTCTTATGTTCAACTCTTTAATCCATTCTGAGTTGATTTTTATCTATGATGTATGATAGTGGTCCAGTTTCATTCTTTTGCATGTGGCTGTCCATTTTTCCAATATTTCCAATATTATTGAAAAAAATAATCTTTCTCTGTTATATATTCTTGTATTCCTCTAAATTAATTGACTATATGTACTTTTTTTTTCTGGACACTTTATTTTTTTCCACTGACCTATATGTCTGTTTTTATGCCCATGCCATACTGTTTTGTTTAAAGCCTCCAGCTTTATATTTCTTTCTCAAAACTGTTTTGGCCATGCAATTTTTTGGATTGTTTGTTCCAGGAACAATTTTCTAAATCTCCTGTTTGGATTATTTATTATTAATGTATAGACATACAACTGTTTTCCTTTGTAGAATTTTTTTGTCATGCAAGTTTGCCGAATTTATTAGTTCTAACATTTTTGAGGGATAAATCTTCAGACTCTTTTACATATAAAACTTTAATTTCCATGTAGAAATGATTCCAGACTTTCATTTCCAAATTTTATTTCTTTTATTCTCTTTCTTGCCTAATTGCCCTGGCTGCAAATTGCACTTTCATGTTGAATAGAATTGGCAAGAGCAGTCATGTTTTTCTGCTTTTTATATCGGAGTAAATGCTTTTAGGTTCTCTATTCAGTATGATGTTTGCTGTGGGCTTTCTTTTTTTAATTTTACTTTTTAAAAGATTTATGTATGTATGTATTTATTTGTTTATTTAAGAAAGAGAGAGAGAGAGAGGTGGAGGGAGAGAATCAGAGAATCTCAAGCAGACTCCCCGCTGAGTGGGGAACTCGACACAAGGTTCAATCTCATGACCCTGAGATCATGATCTGAGCCAAAATCAAGAGTGGGATGCTTAACAAACTGAGCCACCCTGGCGCCCTGTTGAGGGCATTCTATATATGGCTTCTATATGGTTAGATAGTTGGCTTCTAGTTTTTAAATTTTTTGTGTGATAAAAGGGTGTTGAATGTTCTCAAATGCTTCTTGTGCATTGAAATGATCATGTGCTTTTTCCTTCATTCTGTTAATGTAGTCCATTTTGATGATTGATTTTTACATGCTGAACCATCCTTGCATTTCAGGAATTAATTCCACTAAGTCTTACTGTATAATCCTTCCTTTAGTGTGCTGTTGAATTTGATTTGCCAGTATTTTGCTGGGGATTTTCATGTCAATATTTACCAAGGTAATTCTTCTCTAGCTTTTGTTGTTTTTGTATTGTCTGGTTTTGATTTTAGGGAAATGCAGGTCACATTGAATGAATGGAATATGTTTTATCCTCTTCAGGATTTTTGAAGATGATGAGATTGGTATAAATTCTTATTTATTTTTTTTAATTCACCAGAGAACCTTTGGACCTAAGCATTTTTGTTTTGGGGTGTTTGTAGATTACTGATTCAATCTGTTTTCTAGCACTAGGTTTATTCAAGCTTGCTATTTATTCCTGATTCTCTTTTAGTAGTTTGTGTGTTTTGAAGAGTTTTTCCATTTCTTTTAAGTTATCCAATTTATTGCTCTACAATTGTTGATAGTATTTTCTTTTTATTTCTTCTAAGTTTTTATTTAAATTCCAGTTAGTTAGCATACAGTGTAATATTAGTTTCAAGTGTAAAATTCACTGATGGGACACTTACAGAAAACACCCAGTGTTCATCACAAGTGCACTCTTTTTTTTTTTTTTTTTTTTTTTTTTTTTT
>NW_025409251.1:68693-70955 GCF_002201575.2 Neomonachus schauinslandi
GCTAGGTGGAAGAAATTTCTTACGTATGGAGGGAGGAACATCAGAATGACATCAGACTGGTCCACAGAGACATAGCAAGACAGAAAGGGCTGGCAAGACATATTCAGGGTTCTAAATGAGAAGAACAAGCAGCCAAGAATGCTTTATCCAGCAAGACTGTCTTTCAGAATGGACAGAGAGACAAAGAGCTTCCAGGAATGGAAGGGCCTGAAAAAATATGTGACCACTGAGCCAGCCCTGCAAGAAATATTAAGAGGCATTGTATAAAAGAAGAAAGACCCCAAGAGTAATATAGACCAGAAAGGATCAGAGAAGATCTACAGAAATGGGTGTTACAAGCTATACAATGATACTAAATTCATCTTTTAATAGTTACTCTGAATGTAAATAGGCTGATTGTTCCCATGAAGAGACACTGGGTTTCCGGTTGGATAAAAAAGCAGAACCCATCTATATGCTGTCTACAAGAGACTCATGTTGGACCTAAAAACACCTGCAGATTGAAAGTGAGGGGATGGAGAACAATTTACCACACCAAAGGACCACAAAAGAAAGCTGGGGTAGCAATTCTCATATCAGACAAATTAGATTTTAATCCCATGACTGTAGTAAAAGATGTAGAGCTACACTATATCATACTTAAAGGGTCTATCAAACAAGAAAATCTAATAATTGTAAATATCTATGCCTCCAACATAGAAGCAGGCAATTACATAAACCAACTATTAAGCAAAATAAAGAATCATATCGATAATAATACATTAATAGTAGGAGACCTCAACACTCCACTCTCAACAATGGAAAGATCATCTAAGTAGAAGATCAACAAGGAAAAAAGAGCTTTGAATGACATATTGGACCAGATGGACTTTGTAGATATATACAGAATATTCCACCATTAAACAAGAGAAAACACATTTTTTTTTTGAGTGCACTCAGAAATTTCTGCAGAATAGACCACATACTAGGTCACAAATCAGAGCTCAACTGATACCAAAATATTGAGATATTTCCCTGCATGTTATTAGAGCACAAAGCTTTTAAACTGCAACTCAATCACAAGAAAAAACTTGCAAGGAATTCAAACACTTGGAAGTTAAAGAGCATCCTGCTAAATAATGATTGGGTCAACCATTAAATTAAAGATGAACTTAAACAATTCATGGAAACCAATGAGAATGAAAACACATCGTTCCAAACCTATGGGATACCGCAAGACAGTCCTAAGGGAGAAATAAATAGCCATCCACGCCTCACTCAAAAAATTGGAAAAATCCCAAATGTACAAGCTAACCTTACACCTAAAGGAACTGGAGAAAGAACAGCAAATAAAACATAAACCAAGCAGAGAGAGAGAAATATTAAAGATTAGTCCTTTGAGTTCTAGGAAATAGAAACCAGAAAAATAGTAGAACAGTTCAACAAAACTAGAAGGTGGATTGTTGAAAGAATTAATAAGATCAATAAACCTCTGGCCAGATGTATTGAAAAGAAAAGGGAAAGGAACCAAATTAATAAAATTATGAATGAAAGGAGAGAGATCATGACTAACACCAAGGGTAAAGAAAAAATTATTAAGAATTATTACCAGCAACTATATGCCAACCAATTAAGCAACCTGAAAGAAATGGATGCTTTCCTGGAAACTAATAAACTACCAAGACTGAAATACAAAGAAAAAATAATCTGAATAGACAAATAACCAGTAATGAAATTGAAGCAATAATCAAAACCTACCAAAAAACAAGAGTCCAGGGCCAGATGGCTTCCCAGGGAATTCTACCAAATATTTAAAGAATAAGTCATACCTATTTTGCCGAAGCTGTTTCAAAAAATAGAAACAGATTGAAAACTTCCAAACTCGTTCTATGAGGCCAGCAATACCTTGATCCCAAATCCAGGCGAAGACCCCATTAAAGGAGAATTACTGACCAATCTCCCTAATGAACATGGATGCCAAAATACTCAAGATCCTAGCCAATAAGATCCAAAAGTACATCAAAAGGATCATGCACCACGACTAAATGGGATTCATCCCTGGGATGCAAGGGTGGTTCAACATTTGGAAATCAATCAATGTGATAGATCACATTAATAAGAAGAGAGAGAAGAAACATATAGTCCTCTCAATTGATGCAGAAAAAGCATTTGACAAAATACAGCATCCTTTCCTGATTAAAACTCTTCAGAGTATTGGGATAGAGGGAACATTCCTCAAGTTCATAAAATCCATCTATGAAAACCCCACAGCAAATATCATCC
>NW_025409252.1:0-22249 GCF_002201575.2 Neomonachus schauinslandi
GCGGAAAGCGCAGCGACCTGAAACTCGAAACCCAAGGCCCAGGCCGCGGGTCGTCGTGGGGCCGCCCCCCTGGCGGCTCCAGTGTGGCGTGGGGCACTCCGCACTGCCCGGACTCCCTGGGCCCTTGTTTCCAGAGTTGGCAGTAGTCGGGCATATTGAGGGACAATACTTGTGATTTCCGTGGCTCAGCATCTGCTCTTGGATCCTCTCGAGGCCTGCTAGATTTCAGAATCTCAAAGGTTTGGCCACTGCACTCCCAACCCCTAAAGTAAAGCAAGGTAGATGCATTATTTAACAACACCGAGCCATTAGCATTTGGGGCCTCACCTCTCTGAGTTGGCCCTTGAGCAACTAAATGCTCTATTGAGGAGGCAAAAAACAAGTATGAAAAAGGTAAGGACAAGGGTGTATGAATTGCCAATCTCCTGGAAGTACTTAAAGCCATTATTGTTGGGATGGAGAGGGATCCATAAGAGGCAGAACTTTTCTGGTGAAACAGTCTCTCAATGGAAAATCAAGTGGAAAATTAAGAATGAGCCAAATCTGTTTGTAGAGTTGTGATTAAACCTGTATGACTAGTAAGAGGAAAAAAAGTCACATGACCTGTATTAAAAGAGTACACAGAAGGAATTGACATTTTCTTCCCATTAGCTGGCAAAGAATGATAAATGTCAACCAATGTGAGTAAACATTTTTGAGGGGGGGGACCAACACCCTCAAACTTTTTGGCTTTTAATTTAACTTTGCCATATGTTAAGTTTTTAAATGGCCACGACTTTCAAACCACCAGTTCCATTTGGAGTTTATCCCAAAGAAATCATCAGAGCTGTGGCCAAAGATGTGTAATTTTGGAAGAAAAATGAATCCTAAGTGTCTAGCCAAAGTATAAGGAATTTTTGGTAGGTGGCTTTATGGTATGAATGTCTATGCAGCAGGCAGTGTAAAAGAGTCTATGTGAGAAACTGTGATGTATATGTAAGTGGAAAAAGATTCCAAATCAGTATGTGCTTTTTGGTATTGCTTTAGTACAGTAAAAGTAGTATATTGATACACGTAAAAAGAGAGTTGGAGTATACCAAAATTAGCTAATACTTCATAGGATTATGGATATTTCATTTTCTTTGTGTTTTCTAATTTTCTATGGAGACCTTATGTTACATTTGCAATCAGGTAAGGAAAAAATATTAAATCCAACCTATATTTCAACTGCTACAGTTTTCAAAGAAAACAAACCTGCATCATACAGAGTAAGGTATGAGAGGATGGGAAGGAAATGTAAGTTCTCTGTATAAACTTCAGATTCATATTCTGGAATTACAAATCTCTCTATATGTTTAAAATTTTGTATCTGAAAGGTACTGAAGACATTCTGGAATTGACTCTTCCAGATTCTGGGTATAGCATGTATGACACAAAGTTGTGCACTGATATATAAAATAAACACCTTAGTATCTTGGATTATAAAAACTTATGTGGAGAACCTAGGCAAAAGAAAAAAAATTAAACTTTCTTATAGCTTACAGCCCATTGACAAGTGCTTGGGACAGGCAGGATGACCCTACTCCAGGATCTCAACTCCCTCAATGTAATACTTTGCTAGAGGCAAAAGGCAGCCTTAGCTCCCAGAAGTCCAAGATCCTGTTAAGTCTTCTTTAACATATGAAAATTCCTTCAGAAACTTCCTTTATCTCTCTCCCCCACCCAAGATATATGTTAGCAATCATCTTCTAAGCATATGGCTGATTGATAATACATCTGAAGGGTCTCATGACTAAGGTTTTACTAGACAGTATAAATGACCTTATCCTAACAACAGCCAGCTCCTCAAGGTCCTGGAAACCTTGCTTCCAAATTCCTTAGAGGCTTATGCTATACCTAACTGCACCCCCCCCCCCACCTTGAAAGTATATAATCAGTCGCTCTTCACAATCCCAGTGCAGTGCTTTGTGCCCAGGGGTCCTGTCCACGTGCTTTCATAAAAGGACCTTTTTGGCACTAAAGACCTCTAAAAGAAATCTTTTGTGACCATTCACTCCCGAACCCCAACGTTTCCATCAAAAACCATACACTGTGATGACACTTAATTGAAGGAGGTCTAATAAGGAGACACTGGAAACTCAATGAGGGGGAATTATCATTTCTGTTGATTCTTAGAATTGTAAGAGTGAGAGAACAGAAATACTCTGGATCAATGTTGACACTTACTGTGAAAACAATCTATTGTTCTCTGCAGCCGTCTGTATACAATGGCATATGTCAGTTACATCTCAGTAAGATGAAAACATTTTCCCATCTATTTCTACCCCTAAAAGTTTTTTTTTCCCAAAGATGGGAAAATACGTGTTTGGTTTCCTAGTTACACAAGCTAGATTAGAGTCAAGAATTGGGGTTTTACTGGAACTTTCCTTCAATCAGTAAAATCTCTACCTGGGGTTCATCAAGCCACTCTAAATATAATTGGAGAATTTCACATTGATTAATTTATTTTCATCTGCCCCAATTATGGCTCCATTGGAAAGGCTCTGAGCCCTGTTCACTATTTTTCTGGACAAGCTCCATGAGACAGGGATAGAGTTTTCTTGCTGCGGCTCCAGTTCTAGGTCTGTAGTAGGTACATAATAAATGCCTCTGAATACTGCATGAAATAAATGGGCATTGCTGTCAGGTGCATCTAACATGTCTCTGCCAATTCTCCCCCAGCGTGGATTTACCAAATAAGTGCTGGGAAAGTGCTGAGAGATTTTGTTTTAATCCTCGTAGACACTAGGAACAAGGTGGGGTTTGCGTCTAAAGGAGGGAGCTACGACTGTCTGCACAGAAAACGTTCCTGTATCAGCAGTGCAAGCTCTGATATGAAGTGGAGCTACTGTCTGTCCCTTAGCCCTGAGATCATTTTAGTGACTTAGTTCAAAGGGAGAGTGTTGACAATGAACATCCTGTAGCCTGGACAGGAACAGAACTCAAGAATCAAGGCTTTGAGTGAGGTAGGGGAGTAAAGGCTCCTGGTGCCTGCAACACCCCCTAAAGATTTTGTCACACTGCCAAAGTGACAAAGAGGAGAGCACGGAGAATATGCCTGTGTGTCGACCAGGTTTTGAGCTATGTGCTAGATCTCCTTTAAGGCTTTATGAATGGCACTAGGGTGCAGGTAGGTGTGTGGGGATGTCATTGAACAGAGGCCAACTTCTGTGCAATAAATCTTAATGTTAGATGATTCTAAATTAGTATATTTCCATCATGCTTTTCAGAGGTGGGGGTAGCAGCATGAATGGGCCTGTGAGTCCTCTCAGAAAAGGCTTTCCACTGTCGTGGTGAATTACACACTAGGTTAGCTGTGAAAGGCTGAAAGAGAATGGCTAAACAGAGCATAGATAAGCCATCTTTTTGATGTTGGCCCTGGGAGCTGTGCCACCTGTTTGTACCTGGTAAGCACCTGCCAGCCAGTTGACCTTCATATTTAGCTGTTACCAGCAAGAACATTCCAGTGGTAAGCCGCCCCTTACACAGGGATTCTGAAACCATTAAGTACAGAAAGGAGGACACTTTTCGGAAGGAATGCATATTCATTTTGTTTCCTCTTGGCTTTTGAAGGCTTTAAAAAGTAAATATATTACAAACCATTTTCCAGACACCGATTTAGAAAGAAAAAAATCTTTTATTCCTTTGCCATTACAGTGATGGAGACAGAACATTTTATTTAAATGTCATAGGCTTGAACTTACACCTCACGTTTACGTGTACACAAAAAGGAAACGAGAAAAAAATTAGATTGTTAGCACTGAGAATGCCTTTGGAGACCAGTTGGTCCAGCCCTGCTTTCCAGATGAAAAATGTAAGGCCAGAGGTTAACAGAATTACTCAACAATACAAATGAAGTTAGACAATTCAGTATTTTACCCATAGTTAGTATAAACAGTATTTCCCATGTATCACTGATGTCACGGGCATAAAATCTCATGAATTTCTTGAGATTCAATGTCCCAGGCATCAGATGCTGGTTAATCGCAATACTCACTGACCTACTGCATTCTGGGGGAAAAAGAGGAATTTACATTTTTTTCTTATGATAGGGAATTTTAATTCTAAGAAAGGCCAATTCCCAACAGATAATTTCTAGCCCTCCTTTAAAATGTACTTCTTCAGAAACTCAAGACCTAATAGATTTCCCTAAGTTTCAACTAAGCAAAACCATGGAGGATCTTTTGATATACTCATGGGTTACTTGCCTTTCTTTTATTGGAGGCCTGGCTGGATATCCTTTCCCCATTTACAGGGAGGTGGGTGGGGAGGGTTGGTCTTTGAATTTTTAACTCTAAATATGCCAATTACCCTTGTCTACGATATAAGTTGTAATTTTTTCCTCCTAGTTTGTCAGTTGACTTTGCTTATGCCGTTTTCTCCCTTTCTTCCATGATTTTATTTTATTTTATTTTATTTTATTTTTTTTTTTAAAGATTTTATTTATTTATTTGAGAGAGAGAGAATGAGAGAGCACATGAGAGGGGGGAGGGTCAGAGGGAGAAGCAGACTCCCTGCCGAGCAGGGAGCCCGATGTGGGACTCGATCCAGGGACTCCAGGATCATGACCCGAGCCGAAGGCAGTCGCTTAACCAACTGAGCCACCCAGGCGCCCCTCTTCCATGATTTTAAAGAAAGTTCAAGTTGATGTCCAGTTCACTCTTTATATTTATCTAGGTAAATGTGGCAGAATATACTCTAAAAGCAACTTAAAACCCAGAATTACACAGTAGTTAGCGGTCGTCATATGCAAATCTGTTGTTAAATATCCAGAAAGATTCTGGTATTTTCTAGATTGTTAGCATGGCCCATATTATCATACCAAATAAATTGTTGATCTGTAAGCATGTGGACCAGTTATGGACTCCAGGATCACTTCTTTATAGACCTGTACATTAATTCTGCAATTCTTAAAAGTCATGGTTTCTTAGTTTATTTGGTGTATTCTGAATCTATACAAAGTCACTTACTTTTCTAATAAAATTATTCTTTCATTTAAAATAGTATGTTTTTATACACACAGTACAAATCGCTTTTGAAATAGAACTTAGGAAATATCCAAAGCTCACTGGTTAAGATGTTTCTCTTGAAAACCTGTCCCTCGGATTCATTTAATGCCTTTTTAATAAACAGAAAATGCTGTGCTCGCTTCAGCAGCACATACAATAAACAGAAAATACTTTTTTTCCTAGAGAAAGTAAAAACTGATTTCTCTATATTTTACTCTGATCTAATAGGAGACTTTGTTCTACAGAAGAAAAAGTTACTAAGAAAGACATGTGTGTATAAAGAAACAAACATATATGAAGAAAGCTTAGCAGAAAATGAATCAAAATATTAACAGTGGTTATCACTGAGTAATATAATTGTATGTGACTTCGTTTTTCACATCTTCCTCCTGGATTTTGATCTTCTCATTAATGAGCCCATTCCATACATAGGTGAATTACATACAAGGCGAATAACAAACTTGTAAACAGAAATCCAAAGTGCCACCTTCTTCCTTTAAGTAACTGAGACTATTTATATACCCTAAGTGCAGTCTTTTCCCCCAACTTGATCATGTGTGCGTTCAGCAGAAGGAGAAAGCACAAGGAGTGACAGTAATCCAAGCTAAGAGGAGGGAGCTTTTACTAGCTCCTGGGAGCCCGGCAGCATCTTCACGTGCACATGTCTGCGTCTCAGTGAGGTCACTTCCAAGATTTTATGAGTCTCACATCTTACTCTGTTGAATTGGCTCCTTTCCAGCAACATTGTGATCCGAGGTGTTTCCAGCTCTATAGTACTTTGTCAAGGAAGGGCACTGAAATAACAGGATATTTTTATTCGGGTGACAGCATGGGTGACAACTGAACTGCCCAGAATTTGCTGCTTAAAATGGTGATGCTAACATTTCACATAATTACAAGTTCAGAAGAAGTGTTTATGCCCTCCTTAGTGGTTGCTATGTAGAGCACAAGAAAATATGGCATAGATTGAGACACTGAGTAGATAAGAGAGAGATTAATGAATAAGTTGACCTTTCCTCATTGCCTTTTTGCCAAAGGAAAAGTGTTCTCAGTGTTGAGCAACCAAATAGAAAGAGCCTTGTTCCAGAAACAGAGGTCCCTCCTAAGCCACAACATCTTTCTGACTCTCTTTTCTGAGCCAGCTCCTGGCAGGGGAGAGTAAACAGGAGCTGGTAGTTTGGAGGAGGGTCTGCCTCAGAGAGCATGTCTTCCCCCTACCACCGTCATGACTGAAAGAAGATATTGTATAGTCCAAGATGTCCAAACGCTTCCCTGGCCATGCTGAAAGCTCTCCTCTTCCTTAAGGCCAGGAAGACTGTCCTCCCGCCAGTGGACAGATCCCTGTGGAGGCCCAGCAGCTCATCTGACACCCCCTATTATTACTGCCACCTGATCCCTCATCATTGTTCTCTTTCCACCTCTCAAGACTTCCCAACATCGTTTGTTACCTGCGCCATCTTTGAACATTCTCATGTCCTTTAGCACACAGCTGTGTCTTTGGAATCTGCCTCTTTACCTGTATCACCCTGTCGGTCCTTGCACCTTGCTTGGGCGCACAGGGTGCAGATCTGACTCATTCCTTATCTACCACATCTTGCCACAGAGGATCAACCTTGCTCCTGGAGAACTCTATGGCCAAAATTCCAGTCTTAAAAAGGAGATTAGACACAAATTCATTAAGGGCTTCCTACCATTTTATTAAAGGTTGATCAACAATGTACACAATTTTACCTGTACCTTGATATAAAAGAATGTTTCAAAAGAGTTGAGGATACATGAAATTTGATCAGCTTATCCTCAACTGTGTACACTTCTCATTGATTAAGTCTATACTTAGAATTAGGGGAAATTTAAAAGGGGTTCCCTTACTCTAGTTTAGCATGGTAAAGAAAACACATAGGTACAATATTGGTACATTAAGTGACTGATCAGTGTTTGAAGAATGAGCAAGTGCAATAGTGCTAAGAGGCAACAATGATAAATGAAATTTTGAATACTATAGAATATAAGTTTATATACAGTTTGTAATGATAAGGGAATGGTTATCATTTGGTGGAAACCAAACCAGGATTTAATATTATACAGTTAATAAAATCTCAATGTATAACCTTGTAAAGTATGTGAAGAAGCTTATGAATACTAGCCATTGGATGGAGGCCATTACAGGTTATTTTTCTATTTATATTTTTCTGGTATTTTCTATATTTTCCATAAGCACATACTACTATTAAAAGAAAATATTCTAAAAATGGTATAGACAGTAAGTGCTGTGAGTTCCAAAGACAGACATTACTTTGCACCAGGGCACTTTGGGAGAGTTTCTTGGGTGAGTGAATTCTGAGCTGGGTTAATGCAAGTTTGATTGGAATAAAAATAGTCAAGTGTTTAGGTAGCTACCCTAGCAGGACTGAGGAGAAATCAAATGCTCTTTTAAGTACTCTTGTGCATTTTTTTTAATTATTATGTTATGTTAATCACCGTACATTACATCATTAGTGTTGGATGTAGTGTTTTTAAATGGACTTCTGGAAAGACAACCGCGGCCCTCACAGTGGGCAGTTACTTTCTGTGTTTATATTTGGTGGCAGCACAGTGGGCTGTGAATCAGTTTCGCACAGCTTTTCCTTCAGAGTAAAGGAGAGGGAATGTATCAACCCAAGAGCCTTAGAGCATAAGGTAAAGCATCCCTGAAAGCATAATGTTCTCTGTCTTATTTTATCTTAAAATCTCCTGCATTGTTTGACTTCTGTTCCATATATATATATATATATATATATATATATATATATATATATATGTATTTGTGTTAATATAATGCTCTTTTCCCTTGCAACATTTGGAATAACATTAGAAAAAAAATACTCTCCTAGGAAGTCATACCATGTCACGACTTCCATATCCTATGGATCTACCAGTCAAATTTCCCCAAGTATTGCAAATGCTCTTTTGAGAAGAATCAGGCTGGATGATCATTAAAGCTTCAAAAAGTTAATTAGGAATTCAGAATTTTTAAAAAGCGATGCCTATTTCATTTGCTTCCATAAACAGTCACCAAAAATAAGCTATTCAGCAAAAGCATAGTGAGTAAAAGCCAGGTAGTAAACATAGGGATTCACACATTCTAATTAGGAGAAAGTTGACCTACCTTCTATGTTTGTTTAGAAGATCTGAATTGCCTGTATCTTGATTAACTATAAAATGCCTCTCCTCCCCCCTTACCTTTTCCTGTGGCCACTCTACTGTCCTCGGTTTAATTTAAGATTTCTGACGTGTTTGTTGATAAAAAAGGACAGGTTTAAATTAATGCACATTGATATATGGGAAAGAGGACAGAAAGGAAATTTATTTAAAAATGTGATACTTTTGCTTCTGCTTTCTACAGGAGTGGCCTCATCTGTTTTATGGGCTTCGGTGCTGGTGTTGCTGACAGTGTCCTAAATCTGAATGGATAGAAGTTTTAGGACACTTGGGCATAGGCAGAGTAAGCAAGGACTGGGCAAATTGCTCTGTCTGATAAAGAAAATTGGAAGTTTGAATTTACAAGAAAACCAGGAGTCAAAATGAGCTCCCCTGAGAACACATTAAAGATCTTAACAAAACGGACAGGAGTCTAATGTGAGAGAAGCCTAGGGAAAGGGTGGAAAGCCAAGGCTTACCGGGGGGACCAAGCAGTGAGAAAATCCTGATCATACGATACAGTTCAGGGCCTGGCACTTTTCTTCTTAAGGACCAGATAATAAATATTTTGGCTCTGGGTGTCACCCCGTCTCGCCCTCTGTGGCTTCTACTCCAGTCAGCTGTTGTAGCCATAAGTAGGCTACCAGTGAGGGAGGCTGTGTTCCAGTCAGACCTTAGTTACAAAAACCGTCACTTTACGGTTCAGGGATTTCTACCATTCAGTTCCATGTTGTGTGCACTTTGGGTTGTAGCATCGTCTGCCTTTTCACCCCAATCCTTTAGCAAACAGCTAAGCATTTACTACACAGCAGCTCTGCTAGTAAGCTGGTACTTTGACTTCCTGGAATGCAGGCATGAGGTGTGGTGACAAGCCTCCGGGGGTGGGGGGCGGGGAGAGCAGTCATAGGAGGCCAGGTGAGGCAGAGAATTCAGTGGGAGTGGGGAGGCAGGAAATCCAGAGTCTCCACAGGATCCTGAGGTGAGCCTGTGCATTTAAGGGAAGTGGGGGACCCAGAGGCACGTCCACGTGGCAAGTGCTTGGGTTCCACAAGAAAAACAAAGGCTTCCTTCTCAAAGGTTCATAGCAGCCCTGCACAAAAATACGGGAATGCTTTGTGAAAACAGTGCCTGTGCTTAGCGCGGACAGTCCTCACCCAACTCACTGGAGACAACCAGAATCCAACAAGACAACAACTGAGGCATTTCCACTTCCTGAAGTACCTTCGAACTCCCCTGGTACCAGCGATCCAACTAGAGCGGCAACATATGCAGATCCTGTTCTCATTTGCAGGATTTGAGTTCTTGAAGACACTATGAATTCAGTATTTACATTAGGTACCTGCTGTTTTCCCGATCTGTTTGCAGAGTTTGAGGCCTTACACTGCTGTCTTCTTGAGGATGTAAATGGATCATCTCTTTAGGTTTCTCATCTGTGATATTGCTAATTGGCAGAAGAAGAAAAATAGGAAAAATACCTTAATTCTATACATTTCAGTCTTGGAAGAAATTCATCAGTCTCTTTTATTTTGAGATTTAGGACAGAATTTGCCTAAGTTTCTGAAATTTTTGCGAGATATGTAAAAGGAAAACATAACCAAATCCCACCTTTCCACACAAAGTCAAAAGACAGAGGAGGAAATAATAGGAAAACCAGCCCGTACATTGTGTCAGAAGACTGCATCCTTATAGACAAGTGTCCACGCCTTAAAACAACACTTATTTCCAAAGCAATTCTGACTGACAAATAATCACTCAGCGCCAGACTGTGACATTTAAGCCTCACAGGGTCAGTGGCTCTGCACGGCGGATCTTACTCAAGGCTTCCTCTTCTGCTTTAGAGAAGATAGTTCTGTTTTCTGTACAATTAACGTCCACAGTCCTTGTCCTGAGGCATAGGGGGACTGAGAGTAATTCCAAGGATTTAATCCCCTTTAAATGCCAGTAACAATCACGTGTAAGTAACAATAGCTCACGTTTTCTGACCTTCATCCTAAGGGCGGCACTGTGTTAAGTGAGGTCGGAACTATTGTCCCTACTTTACAGACAAGGAAAATGAAGTTTAGAGAAAGTCAGTGTCTTGCCGAGGGTTTCCTAACTAGTAAGTGGGTGTGAACACAGCTCTTGCTGATTGCAAAGCTCATGATCTCACCTGGTAATGCTGCTCTGCCTCTTCAGGGGTGAAGTGTAAGCGCTTCATTGTACATCAGTGAAGTGAGAAATGATACAATACCGGTATCTTTAGGTTTCAAATAGGTGTTGGTATTAGGGGATTTAAGGTGGAAGCACAAGGAGTTAACTCACTGCACCACATAGCAGTACCTCCTCATTACTCAGTTACTCTTTACCCTTCCTGGACGTTAGAACGAGGGCATCCCTTGAGACAAAGAGGAAGAGTGAGTCAGAAGCCAAAGTTTTCACAGGATGAGGAAGGGCAAACTTGAGATCCGTGCATGAGGAAGAGCAGAGGGTGGTACCAACAGGGGTCTGGGAGGGGCTTCCAGGGAGCAATGACTAAGTGGTTAACTGAGGAATGGTTGAAAGTGGTTTTGACTGATGAGTTGGACATGGGTGTGGGCGAATACAACCTTCATGAGTGTATCCTGAAGGAATGGCTATCCACTTGATTGATGGTAGTTAATACGAATATGGAGTAATGCAGGAATGCTTTATAGTGAGTGGTCTTAATGGTTTTGTACTCCAAGCATCAGACCAATGAAGACTTTAAAGCTTTATCTGAGTATGTGCAAGAAGGCTGGTTTGTATAGGAATAGGAATGGATGAGAGGCAGAAACAAGAGGCAAGGATAAATGGGCTGTGAATGGAGAAACCTAACAGTATTTTTCCTGAGTGATCAGCGCACGACTTCTCCTGCTTATTAACCTTTGTCCCAAATTATTGTTGTATAAATATACAGTGAAATATAAGGTATGCAGATGACACATTTTTCACTAGTGAAAGGCCAGTAACGTTAAATCACAGAACTTGCTAGTCTGTGTGAATGGACAGGAACGTTTTCACCAAACCTTAATAAGGACAGAGTCCTTTGCAGAAATACTGTAATTTTCTTATAGGCTAATAATTCAGACCAGTGTAAAAAGGGAGAGATTGCCTACTATTCTCTATAAGGATACTGGCCTAATGTACCAGAGTAGCTTAAAAAAAAAAAAATCCAGTAAAATTGATGGGGGGACAATATTGAAAGAAAAAAGGAAATATTCCCCCTTTGTACTATATACAGTTCTGGGTGATACAGAATGTGATTCAGAAGTAGTAGCAGCTGAAATTACTACTGGGTAGCCGAATGGGTTCAGGATTCTGAGTCCGATCATCAGGACTGAAGCCCTACCCCTGAGCAACTTCCTGCTGGTATGATTTTAAGCAAGTCACTGAATTTCTCTGCCCTCAGAGTCTTCTCTGCTTTGGGATAACAATGTTATTGGGCCTACCTACCTCACAGAGTTGCTTTGGAGACCAAAGACAATAAATTTTAAGATATTTTATAAGCAAATATATTAGCTGTTACTATTGTCTCTCTCTCTCTTTTTTTAAGATTTTATTTATTTTTTTTGCAAGGGGGGGCGGAGAATGAGCAGCGGGGGAGGGGCAGAGGGAGAAGCAGACTCCCTGCTGAGTGGGGAGCCCATGCTGGGCTGGGGTACAGTCCCAGGACCCTGGGATCATGACCTGAGCCGAAGGCAGACACTTAACCGACTGAGCCATCAGGCGCCCCAGTTGTTGCTATTCTTATTATTAATCCTGACTACTGTACAAGTGGAAGTCAAAAGTCATTAAATAAAAATGATTTTGAGTGTCTATGGGTGGTCTCTGCTCACAAGAAGCTCATTTTATGCTGGGAGTGCTGGTAAGGAGTGTAGTAGGGACCAAGGAGACAAGAGACAATTTAATAATAATAATAAAAAGATAATTTAATAGAGTGGGAAGTACAGTGTGGGGCAGAGGGAGGAAATGCATGGAGAAATTAGACATACTGAAGCTGGGAAAGCTAAGGGTCAAGGAGGCATAGGAAGTCATCAGTGATGTGATGTAAGTCTAAAACAGGCTTGCTCACCAAGTTCAGTGTTAGTATATTAAAACAAAGAGCAACCTTGAAACCTAGGGTAAGTGTAGGACAATTAGAGATGTACTACCTGGTAGACAGTTGTAGCAGAATTCCCTGATGGAGGAGAAGGCTAGTTATAGGCATCAGTCCTTCGGGCCCGGATCACAACACAACCGCCGGAAGATGCCATTAATTACAACACCACCTTCTCCTGGACACTAACCACCACCTCAGGCATTGACTCGTATTTTGTAGCTGCTCTTTTCCCTGCTAACACCTCTTCTGGCCATTTCACTCCTAACTTGCTGGTCAAACAAGGCATAATATGTAATCTTTAAAAAAAAAAAAAAGCAGTTTAAAGATTTACTAAGAAATTAAAATTAGACCAAAATAGAAAGGATATATATACACACAGACAGACATGATCTCACTTTAAAACCCTCCCCAATGGGGCCCACCTAATCATCGTATTGCAGATTGTGTCTCCCCTACACCCATGTTCCCGAGCTCTCTTACTCTGCTCTGTTTTCTCCTAGTCTTTATCCCCCTTATTATAATTAATGAATTACGTGTCTTGTTTTTAGTCTCTCTCCCGTCACTGGAATGAGAACTCCCTAAAGGAGTCCCTCTTCACTGATGGATACTCAACAAGCCTCAGCACTGTCCCTGGTACAGAGAAGAGCTCAATAAATATTTACAGAATGAAATGAGTGTGCTAAACATCATCTAAGAGGGCTGCCGCAAAATGAACCATGGGTAGTTTCTGTGCTGTCTCGTGTGTCAGAGGCAGAGTTGTCCTGCACCCCTGGGGGCCTGGTTCGATCCTGCAGCTCCCATACAGCAGGCCGTTCCTTCTATACCGTTCTCTCAGTCTTTTGGGGCGCTGACGGAAACTGCTCTGCTGGCGAGGCAAGAGCCAAGGTCCCCTCCACTCCTAGTCTGTGCCTCTCACATGACTTCCCTCTCGCTTCCATGAGAGGGCCTTCCTGCCCTTCCTGTGAGGAAAGCTTGAGAGCCAGATAAGAATAATCGGCCCGCCCTGTGTAGCCGCAGCTCCAGAGTTTATCAGCTTCGCGCATACATGGACTCACCCAACTGCTTCCAAGAGAAGGATCTTGGGGGTTCCGATCATTTAAACTTAGCACCTCCTCCTGCTAACGTTAGTTCTGTATTATTTCTAACATGAAAATAAATGGCATTTTCTTACAGTAACCCACTCATTATCCCAAGAAGTGAAACATAGGCCAAAAAAAATAAAGGCTTAGAGAAGTTTTGAAATGTTTACGGATTACATGTATGATAGGTTCGATGGTGGGTTACTTGGCTGTTTGGCGGGTTTGCTCCCTGAGCTTTCAGGTTAAAGAAGACCATGATCTTTTTCCCTGTCCCCTTCCCTGCTTGCTGGGGCTCACGGACGGCTTGAGCGAGGCCAGCGCACTCAGAAAGAACATGGCAACGACAGGAGGCTGATTTTAAGTCGAGGAACACATGAAGAAATGGGGTGTGATCTGGGGGTGTTTCGATAAGATGAGATAATCATTTCTAAGGAAATAGACTTTATGAAATGGCTGTTAATCTTTTTTATGCCCGAGGATGATAATACGAGGAAATTTAAGTTACATGGGGGAAACAAATCAGTAGCTAGCCTCTGGAATTCAATCCTTCAGTCAGTGAACTAGGAACAGGCCATAGGAATGCGGAATGGAGTCCTTGAGAGAAGGGAGGAGGGGCGGAACTGTCATGAACGTCTCTAAGAGAAAGAGAATCATTTGCCCTGGCTGGTTTTAACTGGACATTGGTCCGGGAATAGAAAATTAGAGCCCAACTATTTTAATTCAGCCTTAATTCTTTAAAAGCCTAATTAAAAAAAAAAATGACTCACAGACTGTAGTACCAAAAGAGAAACTTTTAAGGGGGAAAGGTTATTGACACAAAGACTTTTGCTAATATCAAGCCTCAGGGCTACTTTCACTTTTTTTTTTTAAAAGATTTTATTTATTTATTTGAGACAGAATGAGAGAGAGAGAGAGAGCACATGAGTGGGGGGAGGGTCAGAGGGAGAAGCAGGCTCCCCGCCGAGCAGGGAGCCCGATGCGGGACTCGATCCAGGGACTCCAGGATCATGACCTGAGCCGAAGGCAGTCGCTTAACCGACTGAGCCACCCAGGCGCCCTTTCACTTTTTTTTATAATGAAGAGCGAAGTGTATTTACCTGTCAAACCACAACATATAGAGAATGTTAATTAGGAAGGCCAAAGATTTAACTCAAATGTAAATCTCTACTAATCACTTTATCATGAAATTGAGTTCCTGACTAGATTGTAAGAGGCTCTGCTGTGATATTGTGTTTCTAAAAAGCACACCCTGGCATCCTCTGTGAAATAGCAACTTTAGTTTCTGTCAGGCTTGTTTTTGGGGACTGTGTTTGGAACATTTGCTCTAGCAAACTGATCCCTTAAAGGTATGAACTCTTCCTCATGGGTATAGAATTTGTTTATCGCGGTTCAACAGTGATCTTACCGACTTTGACCTCACAGATGTTGTTCTAAATAAATCAGCGAATACAAAAGCTGAATATGTTCTCTTCCTAGTCAAAAATGTTTATTTAGATCTAATCCTTGTAAGGTTTGAGCAAGTTTAAAATTAGGTGGGCTTATAAAATATTTATTCTTTAATGCCCTGTAAAAAGCCTCAATTCTTTGACACTGGCAGCCTGTGACGTGTGGGCCACTGAGACACACTATGTAACTTCTGGTGCCTTGATGAGGTCTCTATATAGAGGTCAGAGCCTGGAGTGTTTCAGCAAAACTGGGATGCCAAGTGTCTACTTTTGGAAAAATTCCTTCTGCCTATTATCCGTTTTGTAAAACTTTAATCCTCCTTAAAATCCTAAGCTTTTTTTTTTTAAGTGTTCTTATTATCATATATATTTCATTTAGTGTGAATACTTCTCTATCCATAATGTACATCAAGGGCCTTCTTTATAATTATGAATTATTACATCTGTTTATGTAGTCGTGGTTTTTCTTTTTTTTTTGAGGTTTTCTTTCACTTCTCTTTGGCTTTCAAGAGGAGGCAGGTATAGTCGTAGACATCTAGGAGAATATGGCCATACTTACCCTTTTTTGTGCTTTACAATTATCCAACAGGAAACCATGATGGATGAAAGGAAGAAGATCACGCCAAAGAAAATACCTAGGCAGTAAAACAGGGTCATTGAATGCATGGAAAATATGACCCAAAGGTTTTAAACTCTAAATATCTACTCCCACTAGAGGTTACCAGTGAGTTTTTTAAATGTAGCTATAAATTCTACTTTTAAGAAACACCTCACTCAGGCTTACCTTTAAGAGTTTCCCTCCCATCCAAGTACTAACCAGGCCTGACCCTGCTTAGCTTCCGAGATCAGAGAGTTTCCCTCTGCTCCTGGTTTAATCTAGCGCGTGAGTCTTACGACCACAGGATCATAGATAAGGGGTGAGCAGAGCAGTCTGTAACCTGTAGTCCACAGCAGCCTTTCAACAAACAGGTGAGGACAGCCCCGGAGCTCCTGGCTCGAGGGCTCCAGACCCCTGCGCTCCTGCCTTGTGTGAGTCACAAGCACAAGCTATTCTCTGCAACAGAGTCTACTGCCAAACCACTCCTCTGAAATGGGCTCGGGAAATTGGTCTTTGTGGCTTCAGGAGTGATACCATCCTGAAGAAATTTCCTGGGTTATAAACCAAAAAGGAAGTTGTGCTCTCCAGCTCCGTTAGAACAGGAAGGATGATTATTCATTTGTAACAGTTTAAAGCCAGTATAGAACCTTCAATAAAGATCACTCACTCTAGGGCGCCCGGGTGGGTCAGTCATTAAGCGTCTGCCTTCGGCTCAGGTCATGATCCCGGAGTCCTGGGATCGAGTCCCGCATCGGGCTCCCTGCTCAGCGGGGAGCCTGCTTCTCCCTCTGACCCTCTCCCCTCTCATGCTGTTTCTCCCTCTCGCTCTCTCTCTCTCTCACTCATTAAATAAATAAATAAATAAATAAAAACTTAAAACAAAAACAAAACACTCACTCTACATATGCCCGTGAGGATACCAGTCTTGCCACACGATGGCCTGAATTTCGACTTACTTTCCACCTAGCTGTAGTGTTAGAGACCTCGATCTCCTTTTATGTTTCATTCACTGTAAGTGAATACTTACTGTAAAGGTGCTAGAGCTCCTCATCAAACCCTTCGTAAAACTTACCTACTATGAGAGCATCACCTGTGCCTGAAGGGAAGACAAAAACCAGGACAACAACAGCCCGGCACACGGCATGATCAACAGGAACTCTCAGCCAGTGACAAGTCATCCTGATTTGGGCTCCCCTTTATATTATATATATATATATATATATATTAGAAAAACAGTCTAATGTTTTTCTAATATAAAAAGCCATTGGTTTCCCTCACCCAACCTCATTTTATCTTGTGCACTCAGCAAAGTATGTGTTTTTTTTTCTTTTTAACTTAATATCTGTTTCATAAAATTACTATAATTACAGCAGAAGATTTATAAAACAGAACAAAAAATATCACCCATAATCCTCCTACCCTGAAATGTTTTGGTACAATCCATTCTGGTACATTTTCCCATGCATCCAAGTTTTTACACAGTTATACACTAAAAATCCAAATCATGACAGGCAAATATAAACTTATTCTAGTGGATGTATCAGTGTAGTCCAAGACTTCTATTGTATATTTAAGCTGTTTCCAGTTTTATTTGTGATGAAGCCCTTGATAAAAATGCATGAAATGTTTTTCATATTAAAATATTCCATTAGAATGGATTCCTAGGAGGGCTAGTTGGCATGGATATTTGTATTATTCTCTATATACACTGCATAATTGTTTTTCATAGGCTTTTTGCCAATTGCTGTGGTACGTTCAACATATGAGGATACCCGTTTCACCACATCCTTGCTTTTTACTGGGTGTTCACATAAGAAGCTTTCTGTTGTTGTTAATGTAATGGGCATAAAAGGTATCTTGTTCTTTGCTTTTGCATTTCTTTAGTTTTAATGAGATTAAAGTTTCCAGATTTATGTGCCAGGGTGAACATATACTTATACTCTTTCTCCCTATCCTGCATTCTAAGATAGTTGCTGCATTTCTCTGCTCCTTTTTTAGTGCTGTGTTAAACTCTGCTAAAGAAACTTCACTTACCTTAGAAAGGTCATGGAGACTTTTGTGAATTAGGAGATCCAGACAGTGAAAGGAGTAGTGGAACTAACTATAAGCCAACTCGAACTGGAGCTTTTGAGAGAAAATCTGGGTAGAAGAGAGAAGCTAAGTTCTAGGAAAGCAGTTGCATTAACAGATGGATCCTTGGGGGACCAAAACGGGTGAAGTGGATTTTAGGACATTTTTATGAGTGTTACATAACGTAATACTTCTTTGAGACTCACTGGGATATTCCAGTAAAGTCTTAGTTTTTAGTTTATTTCTGGAGTTAAATCTATTTAGCGGCCAGGCAATACTGTTATGATACTCTTGAGACAACACAGTTAAATATAGGTCATAAGTACTGTTAGCAGCATGTTCTAGCCTTAAAGGGGAGCCCAAGATCACCCCTTATGGTGGGAAAGATGATATAAATCAGGCCTCTGGTATAACTGGGCCATTGAAGTAGGAGATGTGGTAGATTTGAGAATTCCAAGAAATTCTTCATTCTGTGATGCTAGCATTTAAAGAATTCTTTTCGTATTTGGCTTGCTGTTTTCTCTCAAACTGCTCTCTGGTGTATTCTTCCAAGTCCCTGGTCTATTTCCCCACCTTCCTTCTTAGGAAGGCCTAGGAGTGATATCTTAAGCAATCCCAAGCCTTAGGGAAAATATTTTTCTCTGTTTTCCACTGTCTTATCTTTGCTTGCCTCTTCTCACTACAAAGTGGTAAGATTTCAAGGACCAGGATTACACAGGGTAAACAGACTAGGAACAAGAGTGGAAGGGGACGTGCGTTTAGTCTGGGTCTGTTTTAAGTCCAGAGGGATGAAAGAGTTCACATGTGGTCCAGCCCAATTCATGAGGAGTCCAGGCTAAGGTGTGAGTTCCAGGAATCTTCTGGTTAACAGTTACTTGGCCTGTTCTAATTCTTTGGATCTTCCTGAATCAGAAGAGCTGCTTATTGTCTGGTGTTTTGGACCTTGGCTTAAGAGCTTTCCATTTCATCATGACTAATATTGGGATTTTCTCTTTTGTTTTACCCGGAGGACGGCCCCATCCACGTCAGCACTGCGCCTGCTCTAGATGCCCCAGAACCTTCAGCTGCTGCTGCAGGGTGGCTGGAATCAGACTCGCCACCTGCACGGTCGAGGGCAGGACCCCCAGGAGCGCCACTGGACCCATCTCTTACACAGGCTGACCGATTTCTCCTGGTGTTCAGAGTCTGTTTTTGTCTAGCACCATTTGAAATCGGTTATGATGTAGGGGGAAAAGCAGCAGCCTCGAAGCCTCATGCCAACCGTGGTGAGCAAGCGCCTGTGGTCTCCTGGAGGACGGATGGGCAGAGAGTGGGGAAGGACGATCTCGCGCTTTTTTCACTAACTTCTTTAACTGCATTTATGATGCCTTATTGCAGAGGTAAGAGAGAACTGAATGTCTTTTGAAAAACAAATGGCCATAATGCATCTGATGTCCCGGGTTGCATGTTGCTGAAATGTGGCAGCTGCTGCAGCTGCTGTCAGCGGTTGCTGTTGAATCATCTTTCCGTGAAGAGTCTGTTCGTGCCTCCTGACCTGAATAAATACTTCACTCTACTCAATTAATCATGTCTTTGTTTTTCATCTGTCATTTCCTATTCATAATTCCATGATAAGCGGGGTCCTGAAAAGGTAACTTGAGATGTAGATTCACCTACTTCCTAAGCATTTGAGGAGCCAGCCCGTTAGGACAAGAATGGAAATCTGTGAGCCAAGAAACACATGAGAGAAAAGATCACAGAAAAGAGAGGTGCTCAAGTCCGGGCCAAGGGATGCTGCTTATGGAAGGGGAAGCTGAGGCTGGTTCCAAATGGACTGGAGCCCTGGCACCTCTGTGGTCCGTGATCCTTTGAGAAATTTTGTCGAACCGAACCCATGGTCACATGGCTGGTAAAGGAGAGCAGCCTGAGGATTTCCCTTACTTCATAAAAGATGCAGGAGGTCTACTTGTGGTTCATAGTTTCTATGAACCCTGAAGACAGGGCGGACCAGTTCTGGAAAGGTATTCAGCGATTAGCCAGATCTGACGTCACGGGGGATTAGACCTGCGGAACCTGCGGGTCGGAGGGCTGTGGCCCCCTGAGGGAGCGTTTTGCGCAGATGTCCGGCGACATCTTGAATCTGTTTTTCAAGACCATGCAAATCTTAGGGTCCACCCATAGGGGCTCTGGTTATACTGCTCCAGGATCAGGCCTACATTTTTGTTCTCAAGTTTCCCCAGGTGACTCTCGTGTGCAGTCACAGGGGAGAGCCACCCCTCTGGGGTCTTGCTTTCCTACTCAGACGGTGGTGTGAGGACCCCTAGCATGGGTGTATGAGTTGTTGGTCCTCGTCTCCTTGGGCTGCTGTAAGAAAATACTACAGCCCGCGCAGATTATAAACAACAGATACTTCTGTTTTGGATGCTGGGAAGGCCAAGATCCAGTGGTGGCGGATTCAGCGCTGGGTGAGAGCCAGCTTGCCGGTTCAAAGACCGTGCCTTCCCAGGGCAGAGGGGCTGAGGGAACCCTCTTTACAAGGGCACTAATCCCATCGTGAAGGCTCTGCCCCCATGACCTAATCTCTTCCCAAAGGACCCACCTCCTAATAGCTCACCTTGGGGTTTTGGTGGGACACAAACATTCACACAGTAACTGTGTGGAAACAACACACCTCATTTCTTTCAGTCCTGGAAGTCCAAAGTGTGACCTCATTTCAGGAGACTGAACTCAAGGCACTGGCAGGGCCAAGCTCCCACCAGAGGTCCTAGGAGAACCCGTTTACTTGCCTTTCCAGCTTCTAGAGCTGCGTTCTTTGGCTTGCGGTCCCTGCCTCCATCCTCAAGGCCGGCAGCAGAGCATTCGGCCACAGGGTCACGCCACCTTCTGCTGCAGTCAACTTCCCCACTGACCTCCCTTCTAGGGAACCGTGTCATTTCACTCAGCTCCCCCTCCCCCAAGATCCCATGTGCAAAGACCCTTAGCCACAGAGGGGACATTCACAGGTCTCTGGAGGCCATTAGCCTACCACGAGCAGCAGTATGTCGAACTCATGGCAATGCTGAATCTTGGGCCCCACCTGGGACCTGCTGGATCAGAATCTGCGTTTTAACAAGACTTGCCTGCACACCACAGCCGGAGAAGCGTGGTCCCATGGGGTCCTACCCAAGGAATTCTCCAGTAAGGAATTGAGTCCCATGTCAAATACAAATTGAAGGGGTGTTTTCCCAGGAGCCTTTTCGGGTGGTGCTGGGTGATCCGATGACTGGCATTTTCCCAAACACCATAACTAAGTGCCCATCTAAACGACGGTGGTCTCCAGAGTCTCCCTGAAGCCACCAGCCCTAGGCACCAGGATGCTGGAGCTCTTGCTCGGTTTCCACAGTTGGAAACAAGGCTTGCCACTGCCACATAAAACAATTCCATTTTTTAAAAGCTGTGTAAGGGAGATAGATGTTTATGATGTAAACATAGGCAGCTTCTGCTACTCCCCATATACAAGTTTTCTTGGGGTAGCGAGTCAGGAGTCGGGGTGGGTTACTTTCTCATTGTGACCTATACTTGCGGCGATTCGTGCACCTTCAGGTACGTAAGTGAGAGGGCAGAAAAAGTTTACTGACCACAGCCCCCAACATTCTGCTTCCCCATATTTAAGCAACAAGGGACAGAGGTGAGCCCTTTTAAAATGTCGATTTCACAGAAGGAAAGCAGAAAAGACCTAGTTAATACTAGATCCAAAATGAAATTTAAAATGTCTTCTGGGAATCACAGCAAGGACAGGAACCTCTGAATAATGACCAAGTTGGAAGGACTTCAGGAACGTCAAATGCCCGGAGAGTCCACAGGAGGGCAGCAGTGCTACGCGGTAGAAAGACTGACCACTTCAGTGCAACCTTTTCTGGGTGAAATCGGAAATGACGAAAGCAAAATTAAGCAGAGGAAAAATGTGCACAGGTAGTCGACTTTTCATCATTTCTGGGAGTCAGTAGACTATATTAAATCCTGCTCTTGAGGAGAAATATGCAAATGTTAAAATCTGTAAGAAAGTTCATTCTTGGTTAAAATGTTAGCTGTCAGGAATTACTAAGTTTTCAAATACCAAAGCTGACTATTTTCTTTAAAGCTAAAATGTTCTGAAACAATGCAAATTCAGATTCCTGCCCATGGTATCTATCTGTTTTAAGCTTTCTTACAGAAGACTTTTTGGTAGTTACCTTAAAAGCTCTCCTGTACATTTTATGCCAATTTAAAACATATTCTATAGTCTCAGGCTAAAGCCAAATACAATTTAATAAATTGTCTCATTTATAGACAACCTAATTTTCATCCAGTGTTATCAGAAAGATTGCCTCTATTTTTTCAAACCACAAATAGCCTTGTTTCATTAGGCAACAACATCTTATGTCTCAGACTGTATTGTGATGTAATGGGCTCAATTTAAAAAATAGCATCTTGTGGGGCACCTGGGTGGCTGGGTCAGATAGGCATCTGACTCTTGATTTCAACTCAGGTCATGATCTCAGGGTCATGGGATCCAGCCCTGCATGGGACTCTGCGCTCAGCAGGGGGTCTGCTTGAGATTCTCACTCCCTCTCCCTCTGCCCTGCACCCCCAATCTCTCTCTCTCTCTCTAAAATAAGTCTAAAATAAAAAAACAGCATTTTGTATATATAAGCCTTTACCTCTGTCTTTATGAGTTTATATATAGAAATAGGCTATGGAGCTTAAGAATCACTAATGCAGAGGTTCTAAACCTTGACTACATATTAGAATCACTTGGG
>NW_025409253.1:0-5502 GCF_002201575.2 Neomonachus schauinslandi
GTAGAATGGTGGTTGCCAAGGGCTAGGGATATAGGGGAATGGGGATTATTGTTTAATGAGTATAGAGCTTCAGTTTTACAAAATGAAAAGAGCTGTGCAGATGGACGGTGGTGATAGTTGGACAACATTATGAATGTATTTAATACCACTAAGCTGTACACTTAAAATGGTTAAGATGCTAAATTTTATGTTATGTGTATTTCACCATGATGAGATACCCCCTCACACCTGTCAGAATGGCTAAAATTAACAACTCTGGAAACCACAGGTGTTGGTGAGGATATGGAGAAAGGGGAACCCTCTTGCACTGTCGACAGGAATGCAAATTGGTGCAGCTACTCTGGAAAGCAGTATGGAAGTTCCTCAAAAAGTTAAAAATAGAACTACCCTATGATCCAGCAATTGCACTACTAGGTATTGAGCCAAAGGATACAAAAATACAGATTCAAAGGGGTACATGCACCCCGATATTTACAGCAGCATTATCAACAATAGCCAAACTATGGCGAGAGCCCAAATGTCCATTGACTGATGAATGGATAAAGAAGATGTCCTTACACACACACACACACACACACACACACACACACAATGGAATATTACTCAGCCATCAAAAAGAATGAAATCTTGCCATTTGCAATGATGTGGTTGGAGCTAGAGTGTATTATGCTAAGTGAAATGAGTCAGTCAGAGAAAGACAAATTCCATATGATCTCACTCATATGTGGAATTTAAGAAAGAAAACAGATGAACATATGATAAGGGGGGAAAAGGGGAAAGAGGGAGATAAGCCATAACTGACTCTTAATGATAGAGAACACACTGAGGGTTGATGGAAGGGTGGAGGGGGACAGGCTAGATGGGTGATGGGTATTAAAGAGGGCACTTGTGATGAGCACTGGGTGTTGTATGTAAGTGATGAATCACTGAATTCTACCCCAGAAACCAATATTGTATTGTATGTTAACTAAGTAAAATTTAAATAAAAAAGAAAAATTTAATTTAAAAAATCACAATAAAAAGCAAATTGAAGAAAAAAAAAGACTAGCTACCAAAACTTGGAAATTGAAATAAAAAATACAATTCCATTTATAATAGCATCCAAAACCATGAAATACTTGGGGTAAGTTTAACAAATTGTGTAGGTCCTGTACACTAAGAACTGTAACACTTTGCCAAGATCATACATACCAGGAAGAGAGCTGGTACTTGAACCATCCTCTGATGCTTATGCTCCTCACCACTCTGCATACTTCTTTCCTTCTGTGTTGCTTCCATTTCACTCTCCACAAGCCATGTGGGTTGTGTCTGGGGCCCAGGGGCAGGTATCCCCTCAGAGACCCTTGGGCTTCCAGGGGGTCAGGCCAATCAGAGCACTCTCCTAGCCCACCTTGTGTCATCAGGTCCTACTCCATTCTCACCTACCTGTAGGGCAGGGTTGGCAGCTGAGGACTCTGTCTATGAAAAAGTAGCCCAGAAGGCAGAAGACACAGGCAGCATATTTCATGCTTGGCTCTTGCCCGAGCAGGTAACACTGAGAGACAACAGGGAAACACGAGGTGAGAGGGCAGGTAGGTCCTTAATAACACCTGTACCTGGAGGCTGCTGAGAGTTGGGATCTTGGCTCAGGGGCTTACTTTGCCAAGTGTCTTTACAGATCCCTTCACCTTTCTCCCCCTCCAACTTCCTCTGTAAAGGAAAATCACCACCAACACTGCCTCCATTTGTTATGGTGAGGTGGAATTAATTCCTGTGATCCATAGGGCTTCATGGTTAAGGGGAGGTTCTCACCTACTTCTTGTCTAACTCTTGGTGGATGCCGCAGCGCCCGCACTAACCTTCTTGAGCTGTAGCTGTTGAGAGGGCACAGCTCTGAAGAATGGCAAGCTCTGAGGGGACAGAGGTCTGCCCAACCCTTGTCCTCTACCCAGTGCTGCACACAGTAGGTACCTGGTGACACCTACTAAGTGAATGACTGAGTCACGAGGTGGCTGCTGTGGGCATTTGCACCACAGCGCCATAGTTTCTATCTTAACTGCATGTCACATGGGAACAGTAACTCTGAACCTCCCAGCACTTCACAGGTATCATCTCATTTGATCCCCACAGTAGGAGTGGGTTATCCTTGCTTCTGCGTTGAACTGGCTGAGCAAGTTCCCGGGCACTGGGACAGAAGTGAGCAGGGAGTATTGGCTGTCTCCCCAAGGGGAGCATCTCTACCTTACTTTTTACACACTTGCTCCTGATCTTGAGAAATTTAACCTCTTCTGAGGACTTTTTTCTTTTTAAGATTTTATTTATTTATTTGACAGGGAGAGACAGCGAGAGAGGGAACACGAGCAGGGGGAGTGGGAGAGGGAGAAGCAGGCTTCCCACTGAGCAGGGAGCCCGATGCGGGGCTCGATCCCAGAACCCTGGGATCCTGACCTGAGCCGAAGGCAGACGCTTAACGACTGAGGCACCCAGGGGCCCCATCTTCTGGGGACTTCTTGATAATCGCCATGGCCCCTCTCACAGAAACAGTTGAGATAGGAGCTGCCCTTCCCCCAGGATCACCTGGCAGTCCTTGCTTTCTGTGAATCCTGGAGGCCCACTGCAGATTCCAGGGGGGCACGGCTGCTGAGCTGTCATGCCACTGAGGCGGCTGCAAAAGCCAAAGGAAGCTGAGGAACTGAGGAGAGGCCCTGCAGGCCTGGGGTCCAGATCCATTCGAGTCTGTTACCATCTGGTCTGAGGAGGAGCTGCAAGCAGCCAGAGCTGCTAATAGTGAGTGTGGGAAGATCATATCATGAGATGGCCAGCCCCACTTCCCAGGTGAGGATTTGCCAGGTCACAGGACAGGTGAGAAGCAGTGCCTGTCTAGAGCCCAGATCTGGCACCCACACTCCACCTGGGCTGAGATTGAGATCAGAAGTCCAGAGACAGTGTCCTGGGCAGGCTCTGGGGGATCAACCACCAGGCTCTTGGGCTTATGCCCCTGGGAGCTCATCACACTCAGGGCCACCATGGAAGGGACCTGTACAGGATCCCTTTCCTCTAGAGAGCAGGCAGCTCCCACCTCCCTGAAACTTTTGCCCTGCTGCATTGCCCTTCCTGCACTTTCCCTCCTCTCTTCCTGAGGCACAAGGGTGTCTGCTCCTTACTGAAAGCTCTTGGGGCACTGCAGGCAGCTCCCAGCCATGGAGTGGTGGCCTGGCCGGCAGGCGACAAAACACAAGTAGCACTGGGCCCCATTGTGGAGACAGAGGGCAGCAGTCCCTGTGAAGAGCAAAGGAGAGGATCAGCAGGCTTGGTGTGAGGGCACTGCTCCCCTTTTGTCTCTAGAGAGCCCCTCTGCTCTGGACCTTCTGCTGTGATGATGTTACTTCAGCAAAAGCTTGCAATTACTGATAAACTGTCATAACAAATGGGTCTTCACTGAGGACATGGGGCACAATGACTGGTGCTGAGGATGATGGTTCTTATAGATACGGCCAGCCTAAGACATGGGAAGAGGAAAGCACAGGTGTAACAGGGCCACAGATTGGCTTAGAGCTCCCCCAGCCAAGGCCCCAGAAAACTGACACTGTGAGGAAGACTCATGGCTTTGTTGTTACCCTTGCCTTCTAGAATTTCAGGTGCTTGGTGTGCCCTGCAACCAGCATCATAGAATAATAGAGCTGACATTTCATCTGGTCAACCCTCTCATTTTACATGTGGGGAAGTGGGGACTCAGGTCACATGACTGTCCAGAGTGACCCTGAGGCCTTGGTGGAAGGACTGGCATGGGGGGCGGGGTATGGCAGGGCTCCTGTCTGGGCCTCCCTCGCAGTTCATGAGGCCTGATGTGTGGCCCCTCTTTGTGCTCTTATGCCCACCCCCACACCTGAAAACTGCTGCTCTGAAGACCCAAGGAAGAGCTGCCTGAGCTTTGCCTCAAAACTGCTCAGCAAATTCTTGTGGGCAACCCTAAGAAGCTCCAGGTTCTTGAAGGGAAGCCGCAGGTTTTGTGGTCAGACAGACCTGGCTCAGATCTCAGCTCTTCCACCTACTACCAGTTAGCAACTTCTGTCCCCCTCAATTTTATTATATTATACTGGGACATGAAACCTACCTCAGACAATTGTGAACAATAAATGAAAAAGATCATGGATACATTTAATATATATATATATATATATATGACATACATATTTGATATATATGACTTATATATTTAATATGTATATATTTATATATGCTATAAGATTATATAAGATGTATGTATTTTTCATTTGATAAAGCCAACTACAAGTACTTGCTTCACACGAGGCCCAGAGAGGCAGACATCTCACAAAGAAAAATTAATACCCATTAGGGCATACAAAACCACTCAGGCTGCATGTAATTCCAGGGCTCAAGAGAAGGGGCAGAGTAGAAGGATGAGGGGACCAGAGAGGGAGTGATCCCTGAGAACCTAGGGATGAAAAGGCTGTGTACAGAAGGCAGCCTCACTTAGGTGAGGGAGAGAGTGAAAGCATGGAGATGGAGGGAGGGGACACACACACACACACACACAAGTGCAGGTTAGAGGAAGGCCAGTGGTGTGTGCCTTCCACCCTTCCTTTAGGGCACGGACCCAGCAGTGATGAAGGCCATGGGCTGGGTTCATACCTGGACCTGACACCTATCTATAGTGTGCCCTTGACCAAGTGGTTTACTCTCTCTGAACCCCAATATCCTCATCTGAAAAGCTAGTGTTAGTCGTATAGGACCCAACACACAGCATGAGCCCAGATGTCATGAGCATTATTTCACCCATCTTGCTATTGACTCACCTGCACTGAGGGCGCCTAGCAGAAGGGCCAGGGCCATCCAGAGCCCAGGCCGCAGCATGCTGGAGCAGTGACAGGGAAAGCCTGGGGCCAGAGAGT
This sequence comes from Neomonachus schauinslandi, assembly GCF_002201575.2. NCBI lineage: Eukaryota > Metazoa > Chordata > Mammalia > Carnivora > Phocidae > Neomonachus > Neomonachus schauinslandi. The sequence goes on from NW_025409253.1 coordinate 4,893, forward strand.
GTGCCGGATCCCTGGCCTGTCCAGGCTAGAGCATGTGACCTACATTGCTGTAACCTGGCCCTCTGCAGCTGCCTTGGCCCAGACCCAGTACACCCCCCACTACAGTCCCCTGGGAAACGTGGCCTCCCTGAGGGCATCAGAGGAAGACAGACAGGGTGTTTTCTTTGTTCAGCTCTCCTGTCCTTCCAGGGTGACAGCTGAGAAGAGCCAGACTGCCAGGCTCTGGTGCCCTTACCAGCTGCGGGATCCTACAAATAACTTAGTCTTCTTCTGTCTCGATTTCTCATCTTTAAAACTGAGGCAGCCAGAGCACCTACCTCCTGGGATTGTGGGAGAGCTCAAGGAGTTTCAGGCATCCTCAGAGCAGTGCCTGCATACACATGCTCAGCATCATTCCTAATTCATGTTTTAATTTGCTGAGCATGTATTGAGAGCTCACAGTTTGTCTGGCAGCATACAAAGGGCAGAGGAGTGAAAATCCTGGCTCATGTCCTTAGGGTTTAGCTTAAAGGCTATGAGATTAGCCCACAGGTAGCAATTCTAAACCCAATCATCATAAACCAGTTAGCACTATGTGGACTAACGTGGGCCAGATTTCATTTGTTTTTCT
>NW_025409254.1:0-737 GCF_002201575.2 Neomonachus schauinslandi
TTGGTCACCGCCTTCTTGGAGCCCTTCTTCGGGGCCGGAGCCGACTTCGTGGGTTCAGGCATCCTAGCGTTAAGTTAGAACACTATAACTAAGACCTGGGAAAATAATCGGGAGCGCCAAAGCCCCGTTTATTTATAGATGCGGTATTCAAATGAGGTTAGCAAGATTTCGTTCCTGATTGGATTAATTTTAGTGTGTCGTCACAAATGCGAATGTAAAAGATACATGCAGACCTGGCTTTTCATTGGCTGCTTCGTTACTGTGCTTCGACCCAATCAGAAGGCCTAGAGTAGTCTGCCCAAACCTAGTATAAATAAGCCTCTAAAGGAATTGCGCTGGATATTTCTCCGAGAACCAATGAAACTTTTGTAAGGTTAGCTTTCGGGTTTTTTGGTGTAGACAGCTCCCTGCTGGCTAGTATGGGTTCCCGTGTTGACTCTGAGCCCTGCACCACGGGACAGCGGGTGGTCCTGCTGAGGTCCTAAAAGGTAGAGTTCTCGGGCTGATAATGAAATCATGGACATAAACATTCGCCTCAGAAGCAGGAGCTCTGCAATGTGCTGGGCTGCTCGACATCTTTACCTCCTGAAAAAAAAAAGTGCCTGCGAGAATTGTGCTCCCTAATTTGTTTACCCTCCTCGCACTGGGCGAACTCACTTCCATGAAGCGGAGAGATAGGTGGGAAATAGCATTGGGCGCACTGGTGTCCGTATAGCGACATCAGCCATGTTCCCTGG
>NW_025409255.1:0-1006 GCF_002201575.2 Neomonachus schauinslandi
CGAGAAGTATGAGCTTCCAGAGGAAGAAAATGAGCAAACAGAGAGATTGGAGGGGCACTAGGAGCACGAGGTGTTGTGGGGTACAAGGAGACAATGTTGAAACAGTTTAAATGATAGATGGATGTCGAGTGCTCCTGAGACAACAAGGGTCAAGTCTGAAATGTGTTTCTTGGAATTAGTGACATGGAAACCAGCTATAACCATAGGAAGAGTTGTTGAAGTGACGGATAGAGAAGCCAAGATGAAGTGGGCTGGGAAGGGAAAATCATGGCAATTAATTTGAAACTATGGAGAAAATATTGTCAACTCTGAAAAGTTTGGCTATGAAAAAGCAGAGAATTAGGATGTGACCAGATGGGGGACAGGGATTCCAGAGTGGAAGGATGGGGAGGACTCTCTCTACCACTTCCTGCCTCCCTCCACCCAGTTCCTAATAGAGGGAGAGGTTAGGATCTATAGCAAAGTTGTTGGCCTTGACCTAGAAGAAAGAAGGAGAAGTTGTGGCAGATGTAAAGCTTCATGTTTTGTGGTGTTTCCAAGCACAACAGGGAATAGACAAAATATAAATTCCATAAAATTCCATTAAAAAATCTCCAGATCATAGACAGTTTTGAATAAATTTAAAATACACTTAGTTTAACAATTTCAAGATCCACTCTCCATCTTCTTTTCTTCATGTAAATGTACCACTCAAACAGTTGAATTCAAGAGTACATAAAGGTCATCTGGTAAAAGTATACTTGCAAAATATCAAGTTAAATAGATCACAATTCTCAATAGTCAGTTAAATGCCTTCAGCCAACCCTCGCATTTGCTTGATTGGGGGCCATTCAAAAATAATAACTTCTAAGCATCACATAAGTAATATACCCATAAGGCAAAATAGGCTCTGCCATGCTAGACTCTCATTGGGAATGATAGTAATTTCAAAATAATATTGAACCTCCTTCCTGTCTCAGGCAGACCACAGGCCAGCACAGCCCCCAGCACCTGAAGATTGATTGCC
>NW_025409255.1:61006-66447 GCF_002201575.2 Neomonachus schauinslandi
ACTTGTTTGCCTGTTACCTTTCTCCTACCCAGCTGTAGCTCTGACTGCCCACTAAATCAATACCTGCCTCTTTCGCAGCCTGCCTGTCCTCTGCACATCTTTCTCCTTTTGTGCCTATTTGATTGTCCCTATATTATTTTCCTCTGGCTGCCATAATAACTGACCACAGCCTTAGTGACTTAGAACAACACCAATTCGTTCTCTTACAGTTCTGGAGTTCAAAGTCTAAAATAGATTTTGCTGAACCACAGCCAAGATATTGTTATCTTGAGATATCCCTCTCTCTGCCTTTTCCAGCATCAAGTGCATTCTTTGTGATCTTTAGCTCCTGGAGCCTGCTCTTTTCAAATCCAACAGCATCTTTCAATATCCTTTTGCTTCTGTCTTCATATCACCTTGTCTTCCATAAGGACTTTTGTGATTAGACAGATGCACTCAGATAACACAGACATATCTCAACTTCCAGGACATGGACTTCTTGGGGAGCCATGATTCAGCCTGCTTAGTCCCTATGTGACTGCTATTAGTCCATGCTTCCAGCTCTCTCCTGTGTGTTACCTACATCCCTATTTGTCATTCACATACCCTCCTCTTCTTTCCTCCTCCCTCAAATAAATTTCTTAATGTTGCATGGAGTGCGTGTTTTCCCTTGGAGGGAGATAAATGGAAGAGAAGAGAGAGAAGGGGAGGAAAGATGGAGAAGACAAGGAAGGGAGGTAATATCTGCTCTGTGATGCCAGGACCCCAGGAGGGCCGGATGTGTCCTGTTGTCTCAGTCCGTGGAGTGGTTGGCTTTCCAAGAGGTACTAGGAGGAGCCCATGTGGGCAAATGGATTGGCCAGTGGGAAAGAATGTCAGACCTCAATCAGCAAACTACTGGTGGCACCTCTCCCACAGGACAGCCCCTTGGCAATCCCTTGCATCTATGGTCGGCCAACCCTGCCCATTATGTGACTGCTTGGGTACTGGTCCTCCTGACCCTGGTCCCTGTTCCCAGGCCCTCTTTGCCCTCCTCCACCAGCCTCTCTCAACCCAGCACTATTCTTTTGTTGGTTCTAAACACAGATCTTCCTCCTGTCCTACCCCCTGCTATTCTTAGCCCAGACCCTGGATGTCACAGACAGACCTCCCTGAGCCCTCTGCCTATGGTGTAATGCCACATTCATTCTGCCTCCCTGAAGGGGTTTCTTCCCCAGCTGGTGCTTGTACCCAGGACCTCCCTTTCAGTCCCCTGGCTTCCTAGGTCACTTGGCTAGTTAAGCCACGCTTTGAGAAGGGACAGGATAGATGCTTCGTGTTTGACCAGGGATAAGGGCAGGAAAGTAAGCTGGGAAAGTGCTAGACAAGAAGTTTGGCAGATTCCCTGGCATCGGGTGGTGCAGAAGGGCAAGGGCTAGCGAGGCTCAAACAGTTCAAGACAATGGGAACTTGGAATTCTGAGTGGCCAGCCATGGATGGACACATGCCCTAACCACAGGATTATGTTGAGGGTAAAGAATGTGACCAAGAAGTGACCCTGCAAAGGGTCTAGGCAAAGGAAAAAACCTAGGGTGAGTTCACACTCATATGCACAACCTCCATGACACATACATGTGTAACCACACCTGTGTGCACTACTCACACACTCTACACTACCACACACATGCACAACAAATGCCTGGGGTCATAGGAGGCAACAGGGTATGTTTGGAGGGCTGGAAGGATTAAGTGAAGTTCATCTTTGGTGCCTACTAGTCTGCAACCTCAGTCCTCCCCTCCCATGTGGAGCCTCTCCCTTCTTTCAGGCTCTAGAGTTCTCAGCTCCATTTCCCACTGATATAAGCTCTCAGAGAGACAGTCAACGCACCTATGGAGTCTTGGTCAAAAGAGGCCAAAGTCAGAAGGCCTCAGTGCAAGCTGTTTTCTGATGAGCATCTTGGCAGTTTCCTTCCTCTGACATTGAAGTAGGGTAAGTCCTGCCTCATAGGCTTCCTGACAATCCAGAGATAAGGGAAGTAGACAAGTCTTAGACTTGGGTGCCACCCACGGGCTACAAATGGTTATGACCTCTGGGTTCTGCTCTCAGGTGATGACTATTGATACATACCTCTGCTTGTATGGATAAAGATCTATCCAGGGTCAGGACAGAGAGGGAAGCTGGTGGCATGGGTGACACTGTGGCTGAGGCCTCTGCATCCCAGTCTCAGGTGGGCAAGGAGGTCTGGGTCTTGGCAGGGCTTCACAGGAGTAAGCAGGTGGCCCATAGCCAACCTTCCAGGGCTGTGGTCTTCTTCTAAGAGGGGAAGTGTCAATAGCAGGAAGGATGTATCTCCAGATGGTACATCCCCAGGACAACATAGAGACATCCCCAAGTCCCAGGGCTAGAATTACCCTCTCTTATCCTGCCCCTTCGTGTCCAGTGTCCTCTCTTCCAATGTTGTCTAATTCCTGGATTAGAACCCACTAGCGGCCTTAGACCTTGAACCCTAGAGGTACACAGGACCCCAGCCATCAGGCAGCTGCTGCAGGAACTACTGAAGAAGAATCTCTAATTCATCACTTAGCCCCAGCCTAAGGCCCTCCCCCAAAGTCATTCTTTGCACCTTTGTACCTCACCTGCCTCAAGCTTGATTCAAGCACTGTGTCTTCCAGGAAGCCCCCCTTTAATGCCACTCTACCACCTTCCTCAGCAAAAGCCTGAACACCCAGAGCACTGGGAGACTGTGGCATAGATGCTGACAATGGCAGGAATGCTACAGAGACCTGTCTCAGCAGGGGCAGAAGATACACCTGGGGAAACCATACTCCATATTCCTTGATTTCAGTGGTGGTTACCTGGGAATTTGCTTTAGAAATTAATCGTCCTGTACATTTTTTATTTACGCAATTTTACCTTATGTCTGTTATATTTCACACATGCACACACAGTTAAGCAGAGAAATACATCTCAGTGAAGGGGTAAACCCCCAAAGCCATCTTTCTTTCATGTGGAGCGGATGAGTGCCTGATCATAATCATGAAGCCCAAGACACAACTTCCATTGTGTTCATTGTGTCACCACAGCTGGCATGTAAGTTTCTGCTACCTTCTAGAAAGACTGCCAATTTTGGGAGAGAAAGGAAGATTCTAGAAGCAAGTAGGTGCTCACCGCGTGTTTGTGGAATGAATAGATGAGCTCTAGAATACATGTATACAAAACATTTCCAGACACACATGCTGGCATGGCACTGCCCTCCAGGTGATTGTTTATGTGGGTGCCTGCTCCCCATCTAAACTACAAGCCTCCCAAAGACAGGGAGCCACAGCTATTCTATAATCCAGCCTTGGGAGGGCAGTGTCTGGGCTGTCTGGGACCCTATTCTCTGCAGAGCTACTTCCCAGAGCCTGGGCGCAGCGACTTCAGGCGGAGGTAGATGCCATTCTTGGAGCTCAGGATCAGCTGGGGCATCTTGATGGGGGGCCGCAAGGGGTCCAGGGCGAACTCAAAGTGAGCAAGCAGAGGGCCGTGACCACCTTCATCTCATTCATGGCAAACTGCTGCCCGATGCAGTTCCTACCGTGAGTAGCATAAGCTGGTATCAGGCTATGGGGTGTCCAGAGTGAGCAAATCCAGGGTTCTTAGCGGCCAACAAAAACCAATAACTGTTTGTGAATGAATAATTAGCTGATGGTTGATTGACTTGGGGCTTAGGAAACAGATCTTGGGAGCACAGTGAGGGTTCTAGACTGAGTAGATTCACATTGGGAATTCCGGTCTGGGGGCCTTTCTTGGAATGACTCAGCCAGCCCGCCACCTGCCAGGGACATGGATATGCTAATGGCAAGAAGAAGATCCCTGGAACTTACCTTACTTTAGGATCATCAAAAACCCAGTGGCAGCCCCCTTACCACAGAGTTTCCCAAATGATGCTTTCCCCACAACATCCTCCATTCTCCCCTCCCGAGTCTCGGCGGCCTGGGGATGTTGGGCCTCTCCTTACCTGGGCCCAGCAGAGAAGGGCATGAAGGCGAAGGGGTGGCATGTGACCACATTCTCAGGGGAAAAGCGTAGAGGGTCAAAGACCTGAGAGGACAAGCCTTGCTTAAATATCTGCCAGGCCCTGGGGAGGGTGATCTCCATAGCCTCCCACCCTATCTGACCTCCAGGCCCAGGGATGTGGTACCTCAGGGTCAGGCCATACTGCGCTGTTCCTATGGAGGGCATAGATGTGCAGAGAGATCAGGCTGCCTGTGGGCAGAGCAAAGGCCTGGTAGCTAGGTGGTCCTGAGATAGCCTCACCCACCTCATCACAGGGCCAGAATCCCCTAGTGTCCTTCTAACTGGGCACAAGCCCCTGCCTGAGCACTGCCAGTGATTGAGCGTTCATGACCACCCTCAAGACATCAAAGTGCTTTTGATGATCATCATATCTACTTCCTCTAGCCCCAGCACTGGACACAGTACCTAACACAGACATTTGTGGAATGGTGAGAGAAAAAAAGGAGGACTGAACCTACCTCACTGTGAGGTAGGACAGGCAAGGTCTATTACAACACTTTGTTCTTTCAAATAACTGAAGGAAGTTACTATTCATGACATTACGCTATTAATAGTAACATATACATCTACCATTCACTGGGTGCATGTTGTGTGCCAGATACAGAGTTAAATGCTCCTTACAAAGCTACCACATACAGTTGTATAGGTTGTGTACCGCACACCATCATAGTCTATGTGAATGGTGCCTCCTGAAGTTGTTCAGGGCACAACCTACATGGTAGTACATGACAGCCCTGATAAATACTGTCTCTTTAATCCTGACAACTTGTCAGGCAAATACTCTTCTTGCCCCCATTTTACAAAAGAGGAAACAGAGGCTCGAGGTAGAAGGATTTACCCATACGTTGTAGAACCAGGATTTGGACCCAGGCCAAATGCAAAGCCTGAGCTCTTCCCCACTGGTGCAAAGATTTGACCAAAGGCACAGAGACTATCAGAGAAACAACCACAAGGACTCCAGTTCCACCCCCAAATTCACTCCAACTCACCTGCTAGTAGGGAGCGGCCATCCACAAAGTTGACAAACTTGCTGAGCTGGCGGTACACCTGGGGCAGGGTAGGTAGAGGCAGAAGCTCTCCTTGATGCACATGGTCAAGTAGGTCATCTTCCCCAGATCATCCCTGCCAGCAATACAAGCAGACCTTTCTGGGGATGTGGAGCAAGGGGCTTCCACGGGAAGGCAGGCTCCAACCCCACTTTCCCCTCTTAACCACCATCACACATCCAGTGGTGAGAAGGACACAAGTGCTCCAAGTGCCCATACCAGATTGGACATGGGGTAGCCACTCCAACCCAGAGGTTCTGGCTCCAATTTTCCTTTTTTTTCCCCCTTTTTTTCTGGCTCCATTTTTCTCCACCTCTCCCTCATCTTCGCTGCTAGGAAGGAAAGACATAGGACCCTAGAGCTGCATGTGCACCCAG